>NW_024881312.1:114411-266475 GCF_018691265.1 Tyto alba | reverse complement strand
GTCTCTGCTACCAAGGCCTGGAAGGGAACATGATAATCGCATGGAACTGGGGCCTCGTGGCTTCCTTGCAGCCCCCCAGGGAGTCTGGGAGCTGTGGCACCACTGTCCTCCACTCAGCATTGCCCACCCCACCCCACAGTGCCCCAGGAAGAGCCCTGAGCCAGTGTGAGGGAGGATCCCCCTTTTGGGGCTGACCACTTGCCATGATAAAATATATCAAGTTTTACTCACCATCAGCTCCCCTTGCACAGTGCCTTTGCCTACCTGTACTCACAGCCTCCAATTTTCTTCTCTAACTAATCCATGGGGACACCTGGTCTGTAATGGGCCTCAGAGGGGCCAATTAACACTCCAAGACACTTTGGCTTTTGCTTCTGACTTTAACTCCTTGAGAGGTTGGTTCAGCTCCTCTCAGTATCTGAGGTTCAAGCACCAAATACACCACGAGGCTCATTAAATAACAGAAAACATGAGGGAGACTCATTTCTCCCATAATATATTTCAGGACTTCAGGCTTGTACAGGTAATTGGAGAGGCTTCAGGAGTCTACTTAAAGTGGAAGATTTTAATGACAACTTCATAAAATACTTTTTTTTTTTTTTCATTTTGAAGGGGGTTTTAATTCTTTTTTAATTTTACAGAAGTGATAGAAGCTTTCTCCAATTCAGAGGGTCTTCTAAGGAGGACAGGAAATGTAGCAACAGCGGTCTCCTCATGGTCCCCCACTGTATGGGCAACTTTCCTCCCCACCTCCCCAGCCCCACCATTTCCCTCAGGGGCTGCCTGGGACTTGCATTCTTCTACATCAGACTTCCACACTGATGTTCACAGCTGAATGTTACAGCTCCTTTGCACCATTTCCCACCTGATTTACCCTGAGACTTGACTGTAAATAGTCACAGGAATCTTATTAATTTTGAAGAAACGGAAGTAAAATATGAAACAAATTATTAAAAAAAAAAAAAACAAAAACAAACAACAATGAAGTCCTCAACTGTATGCCAAGTCCAAGCCTCCACTAAGGTCTACCTTACTCAAGTGATGACCATAAAAGAAATATGCTAGACAAATAGATAGGAAATTATAAATATACACACAATTAGCAAGTAGGCTAAAAAGAGAGTTTGGCAGTTTAAATCAACTTTTCCACCTTCTTGGCCAAATTTCTAGCCCAGAGCCTTGTTACGACCTCATGCCTCTAGTGATCTCCCAGCCCATCTTCCTGTGCCTCCTTAGCCCATGCCTACCTTTAGCAAATGAATTTGGGGTGTTGTGGGTAACATTTTACAGTCAACAGAAAAATCATTTGTCAATGTTCAAAGCATTTCTGAGGTATAACTGAGAAAGAAATGCACTTGTTTTACATCATGTGCTTGTTAACATCATTATATTTAGCAAAACCCATCATCGAAACAGCCTGTCCTAAAACCCCCCCTGCGACTGGACAGAAATTAAGATGCAAGAATAAACTAATTAGAGTTGCTGCACTCCAACAAGCTCCCAGGGGAAAGTTACTGAGTCTGGAGAGCTATGGGAGGAATAAAGAGTCTTTGGGGTTTAGTGGGGCGTGCTGAGGGGTTTGGGTGAGGAAGCTCCCTCAGGAGATTGACGTGAGCCTCTCTGGGGGCTGATTAGAGCAGAAGAACAGAGGCAAGTGACTTCAGGGTGACAAAGAAAGGAGACAGAGACATCCTGTGTCTTGTAGCCCCTTGGATGTGCCCTGCCAAGGGGCTCAGTGCTAATTCCCAGCCCATTTGAATGGTGATTCCTTTGGTCATCAGCAGCTGAGGTTTTCCCCTGGTCACTCTGAGGACAAATACACGCCGAGTGCCACATCCTTGCCCCTCAGGCCTGGCACTGCCCAGCTCACCCTAAACCTCTGCCTATACCCTAACACCTAACCCTGAAAGGTGAGCTCTCATCCTTAGCCCTGCCCTGATCACTGAAGCTGAAACCTTCACCAGATGCCAGAAATCTAAGCCCTACCTACCTCTCTAATCCTTTCCCTCAACACCGCTCATCTTCAACCAAGTCCTTCCCTGGGCTGGCCTAACCCTGGGCAACAGCCCTGGGTGGGGTGCAGCTCAGCAGAAAAGGCCCTGGGGGTCATGGTGGACAACAAGCTGCACATGAGTCAGCGGTGACGACTGGCAACCCAGAAGGCCAACAGCATCCTGGCTGTCTGAAGAGGAGCATGGCCAGGAGATGCGGGGGAGGGATTCTCCCCTTCCATTCAGTGCTTGCTAGACCACATGCCCAGTACTGCACTGAGTTTGGGGCCTCCTGCCCCCAGTACAGGAAGGACATTGATCAACTGGAGCGAGCTCAGTTAGGAGGCACCAATACAGTCAGGCATGTGTAGACGTGCAGGGGGCTGGAGAGCTTCCCACCTGAGGAAAGGCTGAGGGAACACTGTCCAGTATGGAGACGAGAAGGCTTTGGGAAACCTTGTAGGAGCATTTCAGTACCTGTCAGGCAGCTAAGAAAATAGAGCCAGGATCTTCATTGTGGTGGATGGTGGGAAAAGGAGAGGCAAGGGACAAAATTGGAAAGAACGTTCAGGCAGGAGATGAGGACCATGAGGTCATAACCATGAGGTCACTTACACACTGGAAGAGGTTATCTTGAGAGGCTCTGCAGCCCAGACCCTTGGAGGTTTCCAAGCCTCCTTTCCCCCTACATATGGTCTCCCAATATTGAACAAAACACTCTGGCTCAGGCAAGAATGAAGCAAAAGCCTATGGCACCAGCATGAGCTCTTCCTCCCCTTCTCTTCCCTGTGAGAGGGGTCTTCCACCAACCCCACATTCCTTCACCCTCAGCCTTTGCAGCTGTACGCTCCTGGCCTGATCACTTGACTTTGCAACCATCACCTTTGTATTTAAGGCCCAACACATACCTTGTCACTACTGCTGTAAGCTGGCACCCACCCCGCAACTGGAGCCCACCTGGCCACAGGGGCAGAGAGAGGCCAGACCCACTCTGCTTGCAATGGGCACAGCTTTTTCCTGGGAATGTCCCGAAGGAGCTCTCCTCGCGTGTGTCAGGCTGTGGCCTGGCACGGGTGGCACAGGGACAAGGGCTGCTGGGGCAGGGCTGAAATAGCTCAGCTGGGAGAGCGTTAGACAGAAGTTCTAAAGGCCCCTGGTTCAACCCCGGGTTTCAGCAATGCTTTTCTCCCTTAGGGTCTTGCAGAGCCCGTCTGCCTTCGTCCATCCTGCCCTGTCCCTCCTTACTCCTTCCCCTCTTGCCAGAGTGCTGCCCGTGCACTGTAGCTGCACATCTACAGGTTAGAAGGAGCCTTCCTCTTGCACCACAAGCCCCCAGCCTTCCCCTGGGCAGGACTCTCCACTCAGTGTGTCTTTGGGGTGTTCTCCAGCTGGGTGTCCTTCCCTGCTCCACAGGGATCGGGATCTCTCCACTGAGGGGTCTCTGCAAAGACTCTGTCTCTCTCCTCATGGTCATTCTCACTGGTGCACAGACTGCTCCCCTCCTCACACACATCCTTCACCTCAACCTCAGTTCCCAGACAGGGGCACACTGACCACAGGGAGGCCACTGTCCCCCCAGTCCCTGGGAGAGGCACTTCTTGCAGCTGAACAGCACAATTGTCCCATGTTTACCACCACGAAGACACCACCCCTGCGTGTGGTCAGGCTCTCAGCCTTGGAGTTAACAGCTGCCTGTGCTCAGCCACCCTGCCATCGAGACCCCAGCCAGGGCTGTCCCAGGGCACTGCTTTGCTGTCAGGACAGGCCTCAGCGCTGAAGGAGTTGGGAGGTCCCTGAGCCCACCCCACACCCGCAGCCCCAGGGAGATGGAAGCCTGCTGTCCACCTCACCTCCTGGGATGCTGGTGGGAGGAGTGGTGCAGGGCAAGGCCCAGTGACTGGAGGAGGGGTTATAGGATTTCTGCCCCTGTGTGCGCCTCCACACACACCCTGGGGTGCCATCAGAGCCTGGGGCACCTCACCCCAGGGAGGGAATTTCCCTCACCCTGTTGCACTGCTCCTGCTGTGGAGTTGGGGACAGACGTGGCAGAGAGGGGTGTTTTCCTGGGGGGCAGAGGAGGCTCAGGGGTTTTCTCTTCTCCATCGACCTAGGCCAGAATGGGCCAGAGCATGGGAGAAGTGCCTGCAGCAAGAGCCTCCTCCTGCCCCATTTCCCTGCAGAGATGGTAAAGGGGCAGCACTCTGCAGTGCAGCCCTAGGGCAGGATCAGGCCCCAGTGGAGAGCTAGTCCTGACTTCCCCCATCTCAGGAGGCTTCAGGTGCTGTTTTCTGCAGAGGGTCCCAGGGTACCTGGGGGACAACGGCACTGTGATTGGCACAGACACATCATGGGAGGAGAGTGTCTCTCCTGCTGGCAGGTCTCAGGGGGCTGTATCTCAGTGGCCGAGCAGCTGCTTTGCATGGGGGAGCTCCTGGGTTCCATCCCCGGCACCTGCAGGGGTGCTGTTGCCCTGACTCCCCAGCCACAGGCAGGTGTGGGCTGGAGTTCAGGCTCTGGTCATCTCCAGGCCCTGTGGGTCTGTCCTGCACAGCCAGGGCTTGGCTTTGAGGGCAGGAGGGCGGTGGCATGGCTGGGTGTGCTGCCTCGGCCGAGCACTGTCCTGGAGGAGAAGCGGGCAGCTGTGCTGGACCTGAGCTCAGGTCACTGCCCGGCACCACAGAGCCACCCCACCCTGATGTATGAATGAAGAGGCATTAACCAGATGATTTCTCAAGAAAACATTGACTAGATAACTCCCTTGCGAATGAATGAAAGAAAAACAGGAGGAGCCCACCATTGTCCTTGAGATAAGGAAGGAACTACTGAGCCACCAAGATAAAGGAGCTGCAAGTTAGCAACAAACCGCATCCAACAAGGCCTGAAGGACGAGATGTGCGTAACTACAGAACTGAGTCTGCCCAAAAGCAAGGGTCAGCTAGTGAACACAGTGAAGAAGACTACGAGCCTTCATCAGAAGAGCCCTGCCCACGACCACCAAGAGACATTGCACAGGCGTGATGGGGAGGGACTTGGGGCGGGGGATATGTTAATGATTTCTCAGAATTAATTGTAATATTCCCTCCCTATTCCCGGAATTATAATGCATATGTATTAGGACTGATGAATATGTAACTTTGGTATCATAAACTTTGGTATCATAATTTTGGTATCATGGGGCTGCTTTTGGCTCCAGGGCACACACGCTGTGGAGGAGCGATCCCCCGTGAGCCCAGCGCTGAATAAACATACCTACTTTATAACCTTACTGGTTGTAAAGTCATCCTTCTGCACGTCAGTATTACCCTCATAATTAATGGGGGCACAATCACCTGAACTTCAGACGTTGTCCACCATCCTTCTGGATTTTTCTCTGCACTCAGGAATTGATCTAATTTTTCATTTTCTTTTGAATATCTTGGTGGTTCCTTAGGGAGAATTACAGTTCTAGTAGGAATTACTGCCATTTGTAACCCTCATTGTTTAGCTGCATTCTTAGCAGCTGGGTCTGACAATCTATTTCCTTCTGCTACTTTTGTGTTTCCAGAGTGATGTGCTTTACAGTGCATGACTGCTATTCGGGCTGGTTTCTGAACTGCCAGTAACAATTGTAAGATTTCCTTTTGATGCTTAATATTTGCCCCCTGGGAGGACAATAGTCCTTGTTCTTTCCATAGAGCTCCATGGACATGGACTACTCCAAAAGCATATTTTGAATCTGTCCATATATTCACTTTCTTTCCTTTGCTTAGTTCCAGAGCTCGTGTTAAGGCAATCAGTTCTGCCTTCTGTGCTGACATAGTGTTGGGCAGTGCATTTGTCTCTATCACGGTATTTTCAGTTGTTACTGCGTATCCTGCGTAGCGAGTTCCATTCTGTACAAAGCTACTGCCATCCCTGAACAGGGTCACTCACATTCAGGGTTTTCAACAGGGACATCCTTCAGATCTTCTCGGCTGGAATACACGTGCTCAATAGTCGTTATGCTGTCATGCTCGGGTCCTTCTTCTTCCTGTGAAGCACTCAGAAAAACTGCAGGATTTACAAGGTTAGTTGTTTTAGGACCACATCATCTTGTTCCATAAGGATTACCTGATATTTCATCATTCTGCTGGGGATAACCAATACCCCCCTTTTTGTTCCAGCACTGTAACAGCCATATGTGGAACACAAACCGTGAGGATTCTTCGCAAGGTGAGCTTTCTGGCTTCTTGTATCAGTATTCCCGTTGCCGCTACTGCCCGCCGGCAGGAAGGCCATCCTTCGCTCATCGTGTCCAGTTCTTTAGAAAAGTACCCCACAGGTCTCTTCCAGCTTCCCATCCTCTGAGTCAGGGCTCCCAGGGCAAGGTGCTGTGCTTCATGGACAAACAACTGGAAGTCTTTAGTTAAATCAGGTAATACTAAAGCTGGTGCTGACATTAGAGCTTGTTTAAGTTTTTGAAAGGCCTCTTGTTGTCGATCCCACATGAAAGGAACAGACCTCTGGGCCTCATATAATGGCTTGGCTATCAAGCCAATATTAATAATCCAGAGATGGCACCACCCAGCCATTCCCAAAAATGCTCTTAATTCATGCACAGTTCAGGGTTCAGGAATGGCACCAATTGCTTCCTTTCAGTCAGTTCCCAACTTCCTCTGTCCCTCTAAAATCTCAAAGCCTAAATAAATTACAGTTTAGCTTGCTATTTGGGCTTTCTTCTTAGTCATCTTATATACATTAAGTCCCAAAAAGTTTAAGAGTTCAATGGTTACCTGAATACAGGTTGACTTTTTTTCAGTATCTACTAAAATGTCACCCATGTACTGTAAGAGCAAGTGTTCTGCTCATGAGGTCACTGTTTTTTTCCTTTGTCCAGATCTCCAATTCCTTCGCTAGCTGGCTACCAAAGATTGCTGGCTATTCTTAAATCCTTGGGGTAGTCGTATCAATGTCAGTTGTACTTTACCCCCTGTTTGTGGGCTCTCCCACTCAAAAGCAAACAGTTTTCAACTTTTCTGTTCCAGGGATATGCAAAAGAAAGCATCTTTTAAATCAAGCACTCTAAACCACTGATATGTTTCTTTAAGGGCAGTCAGTAAGGTATATGGATTTGCCACTACCGGGTGGATGTCTTTCACAATATGATTTATGTCTCCCAAGTCCTTTATCAATCTATACTCACCCATGGGCTTCTGTATTGGCAAAATAGGGGTATTATATTCTGACTCACACTCTTCTAAAATCTTATATTGAAGAAGTTATCAATCAGCTTCCTAATTCCCTGTTCTTTGATCTTAAAAGGTTCCTGAACCTTTTTATCCTTTATCATGAGAGACATCACTTGATTAATCAGCCCACATTCTTTTGGCCAACTCCGATGCTGTCTGAGCTGTGTGACCATACAGGGTGAGGACACGTTCCTGTGTGTGTGTGGGACAGAGACCAGTCTCCTGGAAGGGAGCTGAGACATGCAGGTGTAGGAGACAGGAGGCTGCTCTGTTCCCTTGGTGGCACAGACAGACGGACAAGGTGCCTCAGGGTATTTCTCACTCCCCAATCTCCCATTGGCCATTTCCAGCTCTGTCCAGTTGATCCAGTTTATGGGTGGTTTTGCTCTGTGGCCATCTCCTTCCTCCTGCTGGTCCTGGTGCCTGTGGCGGGGGAAGAGCCAGCCCTGCCCCAGCCTCTCTTCTTGCCCAGACCTTGGCAGACCCCAGAGCAGGGCTGAAAAACTAGTCATGATAGGACAGAGAGGAAGAAGGCAGAAATCAAGCAAGTGATTGGGACAGAATTTCAATAATGGTCACCACCATGGGCCCGTGGAACCCTGTGTGGGGAGATGTCCAAATGTCTTGAGGTTTCAGTGGTGGACGGTCGTGGTCCCGCGTGCACAGGTCTTGTCTGGACGGCCCTTTTTATACCTATTCAAGTCTGTGGTTTCCATGATGACGGCATGTACCTGCAGTCCCCACACACTCCTGCACATGCGCACACACTACATGCCCATCCCGCTCTTCACGTGACGTCACATGGTAACATTTTAGGGGACTTCTCTGAGACCTTGCAGTCATCGTTGTATGACAGCAGTCCTCAAGGTAAGCAACTCAAGGCAAACAGTCCAGAGTTCAACTTCTCACAGTCTTTGAGACAAACAGTTCATAGTTCAGTCTCTCACATCATCACACATGGGCACAGCCCAGCCCCTGCTCTGCTGGGCCTTCAGG
The DNA here is from genome assembly GCF_018691265.1 of Tyto alba. Lineage (NCBI taxonomy): Eukaryota > Metazoa > Chordata > Aves > Strigiformes > Tytonidae > Tyto > Tyto alba. The sequence goes on along the minus strand of NW_024881312.1, from coordinate 258,281 downwards.
TCTCTGGCAGGAGGCCTGGCTGTGTGAGGACACTGCTGTGTGCCCACACCGTGCACACTCACACTGCTCAGCACTCCAATGGTGTTTTCATCTGCAGGCCTCTTTCCTGGGCATGTTCGTGAAAGCAGCTTTGGAACAAGACCTGTGCCTTCAGGCAGTGCCCTGAGAAGATCACCTTTCTTCATGGAAACGCTGTTGTGGAGGCCAGTTCTGTCCCAGAAGTGCCCACTGCCTGTCCCTGCCTGCGGTCACAGAGCTCCCACCCAGCAGGAATGGGACCAAGCTGCCAGAGCACTCTGGCCTTTCACCAGTGCAAGGGCTGAGAATAAGAGAGTGGAAATGGAGAGTGAGCAGTTTGGGAAACAACAAGCACTGGTTCTCCCTGGCACTGCTGCTTTTCCGGGACACTTTTCCTCTCCACTGCACACAGACACCTTCCCAGTATCTCAAGAGAAGGTTTCAAAGAAGGACCTCAGGCAAGTCACTATAGAGCTCTTTGTTTAAAAACACAGACAGCATGTCTGCTTATTTACAAAACCTCTATGTAAAATGGAATTTGGATAGATATGTAATTATAAATGCCAGAAAGAATGACATTCCTTATTAGACAACATCACTTCAAGTAAAACAAAAATACACACCTCAAATCAACAACCTAAAACAACAGAACCTGAAAGACAGATGGAATTTGCCCATAATGAGCTACATGGTGAGTGATTTAAGGGAGATGACAAGCAGTTTCTGATTTTGAAAATCATCCAGTCATCAGTTTCCACAGTGCCTCTTTGATCTCCTGGTTCCTCATGCTGTAGATGAGGGGGTTCACTGCTGGAGGCACCACCGAGTACAGAAATGACACCACCAGGTCCAGGGATGGGGAGGAGATGGAGGGCGGCTTCAGGTAGGCAAAGATGGCAGTGCTGATAAACAGGGAGACCACAGCCAGATGAGGTAGGCACGTGGAGAAGGCTTTGTGCCGTCCTTGCTCAGAGGGGATCCTCAGCACCACACGGAAGATCAGCGCATATGACAAAATGATGAAAACAAAGCAAACAAATGAAAAACAGACAGCAACAACAAGAATCCCAACTTCCCTGAGGTAGGAACCTGAGCAGGAGAGCTTGAGGATATGCGGGATTTCACAGAAGAACTGGTCCAGGCTGTTGCCATTGCAGAGTGGTAGGGAAAATGTGTTGGCAGTGTGCAGGAGAGAATTGAGCAACCCAGTGCCCCAGGCAGCTGCTGCCATGTGGACACAAGCTCTGTTGTCCAGGAGGGTCCCGTAGTGCAGGGGTTGGCAGATGGCAACGTAGCGGTCATAGGCCATGATGGTGAGAAGATACAACTCTGTTGAAGCACAGAAAAAGAAGAAATAGACCTGTGCAGCACATCCTGCATAGGAGATGTCCCTGGTGTCCCAGAGGGAATTGGCCATGGCTTTGGGAACAGTGGTGGAGATGGAGCCCAGGTCGAGGAGGGAGAGGTTGAGGAGGAAGAAGTACATGGGGGTGTGGAGGTGGTGGTCGCAGGCGATGGCTGTGATGATGAGGCCGTTGCCCAGGAGGGCAGCCAGGTAGATGCCCAGGAAGAGCCAGAAGTGCAGGAGCTGCAGCTCCCGTCTGTCTGCAAATGCCAGGAGGAGAAATTTGGTTCCTGAGCTCTTGTTGGACATAGGTTTTCTCTGGGCATGGAGAGACATTCAAACAGAAGAAGGGAGAGAAGGTATTAGGACTGACTTCTCTGAGCAAATCTTACTCCATTTCCAGCAAAATCCCCAGCCCCCAGACTCTATCCTTCCAGAAGTGCCTTCCTGCTGCTCCCTGGCTATATCTCTGTTGTTTGCTGGCTGAGGGCATGGTGGGGAACAAGGGATTCTGCTGTGGGCTCTGCAGGAGTCAGTCCTGCTGTGCCCCAACAGGCAGAGAGGAACCCGCAGTGATCGCTCCTTAAATCCCCTCATGAAATCACAGAGATTTCAGCACTGTCCCTCAGGGCACCCGGCTGCAGAGCAGAGCTGTGGGGCTCTGCTTTTCTTGCTTTTTCCCCTATTGCCCTGTCCTACCTGAGCAGTGAGGTTTGAAGGCAAACAGCCTTGATATTTCTGCTACACTCAGGAGTTCTGTGGAGATCCCAGGGATGCAAACGGACAGACCCTCAGTGCAGAGTGAGGAGAGCCACTCTGTCCATCAGACTTGCTCTCAACTGCCCTGGGCTTGTACCTCTTGAATCTGGAGGATTGTCACCCCGAGCTCTGCCCTTGAAAGGCAACTCCATGCTGCTGAGAGCAGAGGAATCCACATTAAAAATCCCCTCCCCATGGAAGATCTCTGAGCTTTTAGATTGCTAGCAGATGGGGTGTTTGGCAAAATGGTCAACTTTCTCCACAGCCCATGGAGAGCTTTTCCCAAAGAGCCTCAGGCTAGAAGGGGGCTGGGGCACCTTGCTCCCATGGACATATCTGCATGGCAGGACCTGCAGGGCCAGTGGCTGAGCTGCAGCTGAAAGCCCCATCCCCAGAGAGCCTGCAAACCAGAGCAGCAGCAGCAGGGGCAGGTGGAGAAACAAGGAGAAATGCCCCAATGCTTCTGCCAAGGGAGGCAAGGCCAGGGAGGGACAGACGGGCACTTGGGGGAGTCTCCTCTGCTGCAGCTCTGGCTGCGAAGGAGGCAGCTGCTGCCCTGGAGCCCAGGGCCTGGAGGGCAGAGGATGTGCTGGCTGGGGGAGGAGACCAGGGGGGCTTCTTAGGGAAAATCTCCTTCACTGAAGGGCTAATAGGGCAGTGCCCAAATACCACCCCTGAGCCATTGCTGACAGCCTGTTTCTGTCCCTCCCTGCCAAAGCGTCTTGTGCCTGCAGCTGTCCCTGCCTGGAGCTGATTCTCTGTCCCCTTATCTCCTCCCTGACAGTGCTTCCAGCCACCATCCCACCCACCGTGTGCTCAGCTCTGCCCTGCAGACCCCTCCTGGCAGCAGGACACTGCCCAGGGATAGCCATGTGTTGTCAAGCTGTAAGAGGACACCACAGCAGTGATGGGGCCTTCAGTAGACAAAACAACAGGTGAAAGGACTTAAGCAGTTTCCTCACAGAACTTCTCAGCTCTCACTCTAATGCTGTAGGAGTCTGGGTCAAACATAATAGCTCCACTACTATTCACACCCTCCCAAATACATCAGGAAGCTGTAGGCACAGATCCTAGAAAGCCCCTTTCCTTCCACGTAGCCCCTACCTTGATGTGCTTCTTGAAAACCTGCCTCTGACAGTGTGGTGGGGCTAATATGCAACCCTGATCCACGCAGCAGCAGCCTCTGGAGAGCAGAAGGAGCCTGCCCTGGCGGGGTTCTCTCCTTCCCCCCACAGCTTCTCCCCACAGCACCGTGGGGAGCTCCCCGGGCAGGCTGAGTGCTGACCCTGGCAGGCGGCAGAGTCCCTGCCCCAGCACACAGCCCCCTGGGGTGCAGGGACCCTGCTGGGAAGGACAGCCCTGGGCACCCCTGCCTGCACACCCGGCTGCACACCCCTGCAGCCGGCCCCGCCAGAAGGCAGCCCTCATGCCCTGGCCCTCGCAGGGGGCACCAGGGAGGCCCTGCTCGGGAGCACCTCTTCCTCCTCCTCCTCCTCCTCTAGGTAGGAGGCAGATTCTTGGCAGCTCTGCGCCTTCCCCAGATCCCTCCCCAAGCTGCAGCTGCATTGCCCTGCACCCCCAGACTTACTGTGGCCAGGGCCCTGATGCTTTCTCCTCCTCGGAGCTCTCAGCAGCCTCCCAGCCCAGGCTGCCTTGAAGCTGTGTGTGCCTCGCTGCTCTGCCCTGGGTGCCTGCAGGCAGTGCCCCCAGCCCTGCTGCGCTTTGCAGAGGAGCTGCTCCTGGGCAGAGCTGTCTCTCTGCAGCGCTGCCCACTTGCCAGGAGCTCCCTCCGGCCCAGGAGCCCGGCCCAGCTCAGCACCACAGCAACAGCCCAAGGCAGTTTAATGACCCCTCAGGAGGGTTTGGTGCCAACTCCATGAACATCAAACACAGAGAAGCTGAAGAAACCTCTGAAGAATTCAAAGTTTTATTCAAACTCCAAAGTTTCTTTTGGCTTTAATTGTATCCACTGAGGACACTATTGACAAAGCCTCCCCAGTGTCCTGTTAGAGCAGAAATCTGAAGGCAGTTATGAGAAGTCGGGAACAAAAAGGAAAAGGTGTCTCTGATGCTGAGTAATCCTCAATTTGTTGCATTATCCAAAGTTCCAAGCCCTAAGCCCACTAACCAAATGGCCAAGCCATGACCCCCAGCCCCTGGGAAGGGAGATCCTGTCCCTCCCACATTCCTCAGGGCTCTTCCTGGGGTAGGGGCTATGGAGATGTGCACCTCCCAGGCTCCTGAGGATGCACAAGCAGGCCATGAGGCCCCCGTGCTGCAAGGGACTGTGCCTCCTCACAGGCATCAGTGGCAGGGACAACACCCATAGCCAAAATCGTGATGGAGTTGACTTTATTAGGGTCTTTCAGCTTTCCCACAGCCCTCTGTCATCTCCACCACAGGCTGTTCTATGGGGTTGCACACCCTGCGCCTCTTTCCCTGCAGGCTGTCCTCATCCCCCCAGCTGTCTCACCTTGCTCCTCCCGAGCATCCTCCTTCCTTTCCTGATCTCTCACCATCCTTCCTGGCTCTTCCTTGAAAAACAAAGCCTTGTTCTGATCCATACTCCTCCTGGGTCATGTGTTGCACCACAGCATTTATCCTGTTGTCTAGTCTGGACTTCCCCAGCTGCACAGTATGACATTATTTCTTTCTCATGCTGTTTTCCACTGTGAAGAAAAAGTCCACCGTCTCTCAAACCACCCTTCAAGGGTTCTTGGGCTACTCCTAGACTGTCCCAAGTCTCCACATCACTTAGCTCAGAATGTTTATATCTAAGCATATTGGACATGTGCTTGAGCCCTCTAAACCCCATCTTGGGGTGATGTCTGGGCAATCTCAAAGGTGTTTGGAGATGAAAACATAGTGGTTACAGGTCAAGAAAGATGGAGTGATACTTTTCACCAGGATCTGTATTAGAAGGATAAGCAGCAATGGTGTTAAAATGAAAGAGGGTAGATTTAGATTTGAAATAAGGAAGAAATGTTTTACAATGAGGATGCTGAGATACTGGAACAGGTTGCCTAGAGAAGTTCCAGGGAGGGGAAATTCACCACTTCTCTGGGCAACCTCTTCCAGTGTTTCACCATCCTCATAATAAAGAATTTCCTCCTTTTATCTAAGCTAAATCTACCCTCTTTCAGTTTAAACCCATTACCCTTTGTCCTATCCCTGCAATCCCTGACAAAGAGTCCCTCCCCATCTTTCCTGTAGCCCTGTTTAAGTCCTGGAAGGCCACTAGAATTTCTCCCTTGGAGCCTTCTCTTCTTCAGTCTGAACAAAACAAACTCTCTCAGCCTGTCCTCACAAGGGAGGTGCTCCCACCCCCCAGTCATCTTCACGGCCTCCTCTGGACCTGCTTGAGCATGTCCATGTCCTTTTTATGATTGGATCACAAGAGCTGAAAACCAGACAACAGGGCCAGTCACATGAGAGCAGAGCAGAATGGGAGAATCCCCCACCTTGACATGCTGGCCACGCTTCTCTTGATGCAGCCCAGGACACGGTTGGTTTTCTGGCCTGCGAGTGCACATTGCTACTTCACAGCTAGTTTTCCATGAACTACCAACCCCAAGTCATTCTCCGCAGAGCTGCTCTCAATCCACTCCTTGCCCAGCATCTATTTGTATGTGAGGTTGTCCCAAGCCATGGGTAGGACCTTGAACTTGGCCTTGTTGAACTTCATGAGGTTTGTATGGGTCTACTTCTCCAGCCACTCGATCCCACTGTCCATGACAGCGACAAAGATGTCAATCAATACCAGCCCCAACTCCAACCCCTGAGGAATAACACTCATCTCTGTTCTCCAATTGGACATTGAGACTGTGACCTCAGCAATTTGAGTGTGACCATCCAACCAATTCTTTATCCACCGAGTGGTCTATCCGCCAAATCACTGTCTCTCCAACTTATAGACGAGGATTTCATGCGGGACCATGTCAAGTGCTTTGCACAAGTCCACGTAGATGACGTCAGTTGCTCTTCCAACTGTTCTTTGGTGAGGCCAGCAACAGGCAAGACGGGTGTGTGTGCATGTCATGTTGGTGTGTCTGCCAGTGGGTGTAACTCATGGTCTGAGCCTGGTCGGCAGCCAAACACCACACAGCTCCCACCTGGGAATGGGGAAGGAAGCAGAGGGGCAAAGAGAGACTCATGGGTTGAGATAGGAACAGTTGAATAATGGTGATAAAATAATACGGTGGTGGTATGAACGGGTAATGTACAGTGCAATTGCTCACCGCCCGCCAACTGACACCCAGCCGGCTCCCAGCCAGCGATCCTGAAACACAAAGATGCCACAACAACAATCCCAAAAGTGAGAGCGTGCCCATTCCCACCCACCCCTCCTTTATATGGTGAGCGTAATGTCACATGACATGGAATATTGGCCAATCCAGGCCCGGTGCTCCAGCTGTGTTCCCTCTCTGCTTCTTGTGAGCCTGTGCACAGGCAGGACACGGGGAGCTGGAGCGTCCCTGAAATCTCCTTGTGCATCAGCACTCCTACAGCTACCAAAAAGGAACATGAACTCTATTCCAGTCTGAACCAGGACCATGTCCACCCCTTGTTCCATATCCTTTGCATTATCCTCAGGTTCCATATTTCCTAATACAGTCTAATTAATTACTGTCCTCTTCCCTGGTCTTAGTCATGTGCACACAGATATAATTCCCTTAGCCCATGGGCCATGGTAAGCCCATAGGTGGAATTACCTTTGCCCAAGGATCTGGGTGCACTTGGTCCTTGCAGTCTATATACTGCAGAATGTATAGTGAGTTCATTTGGTCCATAGCTTCAGGTTCCATCTGTCATAGCAGTCTCTTAAGGCAGGAGGAGGGATGCTCAGTCGGTAGGGCACAGGTGTCCTTGGGCCTGGCAGGAGGATGGCATGCAGTCCCTGTTGCAGTTGGAGCTGGTGGCTGATGCATCTGACGCTGTCTGTACTCAGTCTGCAGCAGTCGATGGGTATCAGTTGCTGAAACCAATCATGACTTTATCGAAGTTCGTGTTTTTCTTTATGAATATGATGCCATTAGCATAATATGTGTCAACCATAGCAATGCATTTATAGGGTTGTTTGGTGATTAATGTAATACAGTTTATTGGCTATTTTCACGTAACATTAAGTCCCCTTGAGGCACACATCGGACTTCCTCGTCCTTCTGCATTGCCCACCAAGTGCATCCAGGTCCTTGGGCAAAGGAAATTCCACGTATGGGCTTATCTTTACCTGAAGTAGGAATAACCCAAATAGTCTTCCCCAGCATGTTCTTAAGGTGCATTACTGGGACTCTATCTCCATCTGCAGTATGTAGAATTTTGACTGGGCAGGGCCATCCTGGTTGGTAGATGCTCTAGTTTTGACTAACCAGGTGGGCTTTGCTAAATGTGTGTCCCAGTGTTTAAAAGTTCCTCCTCCCATTGCTCTCAGCATGGTCTTTAGTAGCCCATTGTACCACCCAATTTTCCCAGAGGCTGGTGCATGGTAGGGGATGTGATATACCCCTCAATGCCATGTTCTTTTGCCCAGGGGTTTATGAGATTATTTCAAAAATGAGTGCCATTAGCTGACTCAATTCTTTCTGGGGTACCATGTTGCCACAGGACTTGTTTTTCAAGGCCCAGAATAGTGTTCCGGGTAGTGACATGGGGCACGGCCTATGTTTCCACCCACCCGGTAGTTGCTTCCACCATTGTGAGCGCATAAAGTTTGCCATGTCAAGTATTGTGGAAGTGCGATGTAATCACTCTGCCAGGCCTCCCCATATCTATATTTTAACCATAGCCCTTGATACCAAAGAGGTTTTAACCTCTTGGCTTGCCTGATTGCAGCATGTGTATCACATTCATGGATAACCTGTGTGACAGTTGTCGTGGTTTAAACCTGGTCAGCAGCTAAACGCCACGCAGGCTCTCACCCACCCTCCACCCACTTGGGAATGGGGAGGGAATTGGAGGGGCAAAGGGAGACTCGCGGGTTGAGATAAAAACAGTTTAATAACAGTAATAGAATAATGTGGTGACAGTATAAACTGGTAATGTACAATACAGCTGCTCACCACCCACCGACCGACACCCGCCTGCTCCCAGCCAGTGATCCCGAACACAAAGACCCTGTGGCAACACTCCAGGAAGTGAGAGCCCCTCCCGTCTCACTCCTTCCTTTATATAGTGAGTGTAATGTCACATGACATGGAATATCAGCCAATCGGGGCCCAGCACTCCAGCTGTGCTCCCCCCGCCCCCGCACACAGGCAAGGGCTCTCGGACCTGGAGAGCCTCTGGGCCCTCAGTGTGCTGCAGCTTTCCTCCAGCTACCGAAATGCACATGATCTCTATTCCAGCCCGAACCAGGACAGGGGCCCTGTGTGTAACTGCGTGTCTGTGTGCCTGTATGCCTGCATGAGAGAAGTGAAACGCAGCACAGCTGCGAAGTGACTGCGGAGTTCTGATCCCCGCTTCCATGTCCTCCACGAGGAGAGCGGCCGGAGGCGAGAGAAGCGAATGAAGTGTATGTCAGATTTTAAAACAGTATTGTTTGAGCCTGTGGTTAACTTTTGGTGCCCCATACACAGACCCGAGGATTTTTCTTGTAATCCAATCTTTGTTTTGGAATGCTTTGGTTGTGACAAGACGTCTGGGTGGAATTTGGAGACGATTTCTGGTGTAGTAAATGTCAAGGGAAGTGGTCTGACTGGGACAGAATTGAGCGCTCAGGTGAGCTTAAAAGTACTTTTTGTGGGAACCTAGGAAACTTACAGAGGCAATAGAAGCAGAATGTGGATAAGCCCTCCAGGCTAACAATATGGGAGGGAAACAGAGTGAGGGTATAGTGAAAAAGAGCCCTCTGGGCTGCATCTTAGCCCATTGGAAGGAAATCAGAGGCACACCAGGTGGAAGTGTGAACTAAAGGACCTTAACTAAATACTGTAACCGGTGGTGGCCCCTGTAGAAATTAGATGACAGGGGGAAATGGCCCTTTAATGGAACCTTGAATTATAATACTTTGTTGCAACTGATGTTGTTTTTGAGGAGAGAAGGAAAGTGGGATGAGGTCTCATATGCAGACACTCCGAAATCACCCTGAGTATCAAACTGACTGTGGATTAAAGACCCCACAAGACACAATGGTTTTGGCTCTAGAAAAGGAAAATATGAAAGAAGGATACCCCAGGACAAAATATTTAACCAGTCCCATGCTCCAAATGGTGTTTTGAGGTCACCATGGAAAAGGGTAAGACAGGGAGCTTATAACCCGCTTATAGAGAAACCGTTAGGGTTTCATAGCTTCACACAGTGGTTCTTACCCTGGTTGGGAGTTAGTGAGATTGAAAAAGCCATAGTAAATATTTTGGCAGAAATGGAAATAATATCAAACACAACTACTGATGCCCTTTTATGTTTAGACCAGGAGGTAAAATCCCTGAAGGGAGTAGACTTTCAAAACAGAATGGCTCTAGATATAATCACAGCTCACATGGTAAGGGTGTGCACCTTGATCAATACAAGCTGTTGTATTTATGTAGATGAATCAAGTAGAACAGAGATTGACCTTCAGAAGATTTGGGAACACTCAAAAGTCTTACATCAGGTATCCCTGGATGATACCTCGTATGGGTTTTCTAACCTCTGGGAAAAGCTCACCTCTTGTCTACCTAATGTCGCAAAGCTTAAGCAGCTTTTTGTTGTAGTTATTGTGATTATTGTATTAGGATTATTAGTCTGTTGTGTGTTGCAATGTTTTATGTGGATGGATAAACAAACTGGGAATACCAATGAGGAGTGGAAGAAACACAAATTACAGCAAAACAATGAAAATGGCAAGTATTTTGCTAAAAAGAATGGTGCCATATAGCAAAAGAATTGGCAAGGGTAAAAGAGAAGGGGGGACTTGATATAGAAAATAAACGCTTAGCAAAATAACTAGCAAGATAACGGGATACTTGGTTGCAAAAGACCTTGAAAGATAACAGGAAACTTCTTTACAGGAGGCTTCCATAGATAACAGGATATCCATCTGTTAATTAAGGCGTCTGCAAGAAGGAGCCATCTGGCTGGAACCGGTTCTGCAGTTACCGGCTGAGGTAACTCACCATTCTGGGACAAAGGTTTAGAGTACATGGTGAAGAAGACCACAAGCCTTCCTCCAAAAGACCCCAGCCCATGACCACGGGATGGCAGTACGCATGTGGCAAGAGGAGGAGATTAAGATAATGAGTCCCCGGAAATAATTACAATAATCACACCCATTCTTAGAACTAATTGTAATAACCCAGCCTATACTAACGAATATGCATGTTTTTGTATCATAAATGATGCCTGCTTCATGATATTGTGTAATAACTTGGAGGAGAGATTGCCCTTGATCCCAGCGCTGCAATAAACATACCTGCTTTATAACTCTTTGTGAATTGTAAAGCGTGTTTCCACACGTCAGAAAACAGCATGAGGAAGACATAACAGAACAAAGTACAGGAGGGGAGGTAGAGAATGGAGACAAAGAGAAAGAAATGTCACCCCAAGGGCAGTGCTGTGCTGCAACAAGTCACCCAGAGGGAGTCTGGAAGAGCCCACAGCTTTGTGTTTCAAGGAACAACGAGGAGGATGGATAGATACTCAGCAGTGGTGCGGCCTCACCTTCGATATTGTGTGCAGTTCTGTGCCGCACAGTTTGAGAAGGATATGAAGGTCCTCGAATGCATCCAGAGGAGGGCAACAAAGCTGGTGACAGGGCTGGAAGGAATGTGCTATGAGGAGTGACTGAGGAGTTTGGGTTTGTCTGGTTTGGAGAAGAGGAGGCTGAGGAGTGACCTCATTGCTCTCTGCAGCTTCCTGAAGGGGGAGGACATGGAGTGGGAGGTGCTGATCTCTTCTCCCTGGTATCCAGTGATAGGACATGTGGGAATGAGCCAGGGGAGATTTAGACTGGACATGAGGAAGCATTTGTTTTACCGAGTGGGTGGACGAACACTGGAACAGGCTTCCCAGAGAGGTGGTCGATGCCCCAGGGTGGTCAGTGTTTAAGAGGCATTTGGCCAATGCCGTTCATACCATGCTGTAACTTGGTCAGCCCTGAATGGGTCAGGCAGTTGGACTAGATGATGGTTGCAGGTCCCTTCCAACTGAAATAGCCTGGTCTATTCTATTCTCTACCAGTGAGGGCAGTGAGATGCTCAGGTGAGAGCGAGGTGGGGAAGAAAGGCTGATGTTGAGAGTCTGCAGGGAAAGAGCTGCAGGTGTGGGACACTGAGGACAGCCTGTGGGAAAGACAACTGAAGGCTCTGGCAAGGCTAAGAGCCCCCAACAGAGCCAAGGTCTATTCCCCCTTGCCTCTGGCCATTGCTTCTGCAACTAAGGCCTACCTTGACAAACATTAACTTTATGGCACCAGGACTTTAACACCCCTCTGCCCTAGCCCAGAGAGACCCATAGGTGTCACCATAGTCCTGCCCTTGTCACTGCATATTCCCACATGACACTGCCCCAAGAATAGCCCTGGGCAATGTGTGAGGGACAGGATTTCCCTTCCCAGGGGCTGATGGTTGGGCTTTGGCCCTATGGCCTAAACACATTAAGGTACAGTAAGCAGCAGAACCACCTTAACATTGTGTTTGTTTGCCTCTTTGACACCTCCAACTTCCTGCTCTAACCAGCCCCTGGGGAGGCTTTGGTGCTGATGGCCCTCACTGGGACCCATTCACACTCCTTGAAACCTTAGGGGTTGCTTCTGATGTTGATTTCTTCAGCCCTTTGCTCAGGCTTCTCTTGGTGTCTGAGGCTCAGGACTCAGCATCAAAGACACCATGGGGCTCATTCAAATGCAAAAAGCCATGCCTCTTTTAATTGTTTTCTTCAGTTTTCAAGCCTTTGACAGATACCTGGAGAGGTCTCTGGAGTGTATGTAAAGGGCAACAATTGACCGAGCATTTACTACAGAAGTATTTTTTAGGTTTCAGTTTATTGTATTTTTCTGTTTACAGAAGAAGTGTTTGCAGTGTCCTCTGATCTTGATGCAGAGGGTCTCCTAGTGCTGTCAGGATGGATAGTACAAGATCCTGCTGGAGATCAGACACTGCATGGACCGCTAGATTCCTCACCTCCCCAGCCCTGCCACTTCTCTCATCATCCCCCTGGCACCTGCAGCACTTCTCCTTCCATCAGACTTCTCCACCCAGGCCCGCAGCTGGACGTTACAGCTCCACTGCACCAGCTCCCACTGGCTTTCCTCAGAGACCTGGCTGCACACGGGCACAGCAGAATTTACCTTCATTGCAAACCAACAGAAGGAAAACATAGTAAAACAGAAAGGTCTTGGTGGGTTGGAGAGGAGGCAGCTGTGTGCCCTGGCAGCAAGGGAGGCCAGCTGCACCCAGGCCTTTGTGGCCAGCAGGACGGACAGGAGATCAAGAGAGGGGCTTGTCCAGGTTACTGTGTCCGGATTGCAGATCCCCAGTACAGGAAGGATGTTGGCAAGCTGGAGGGGGTTCAGTGAATGGCCCCCAAGACAGGCCGGGGCTGGAACACTTTGCCTGTGAGGAGAGGCTGAGGGAGCTGGGCTTGTGCAGCCTGGAGAAGGGAAGGCTGAGGGGCACCTCCCTGCAGCCTCTCCACACCTATGAGGAGGTCTTCAAGAATACAGAATGGGGTTCTCCACCATGGAGCACGTTAAGAGGCTGAAAGAGGAGGGTTGGATGAAACGGGATTTTCACCCTGGAGATAAGGAGAAGATTTTCCATCAGTCTCAGGGCTCGTCCTGAGCAGGGTGGCCATGAGCCCTGCCTGCCCTCCTGTCTGCCATGGCTGCTCAGGTCACAAGAACAGAGGTGCCCCCAGAATCAGAACGCAGGTGGGCCTCTTCCACCTGCCTCAGCCGTCCCCTCCCCAAGGAGGTCGTTTCTGTTGGGTGCCTTCTCAGATGCACTGGATGACCTAAGAATGCCTGCTGACCAGCATGTCTCCTGAGGGCCAGTCAGGCTGCTGCAGTGGAAGCCACCTCAGCATCATCACCATTCGTGCCACCTGCCCTTGGTCTGTCTCTCCCCTGCCTCTCTGTCCCTAGCTTCTCTCTGCTGGGATGAGTGGTTTTGTGATGCACGCCTTGGCCCCAAATTTCTGGGGCCAGCTGCTGGCCAATCAGGCTCCTGTAGCAGTCGTGGCCTCACAATCACCACCACCATTGGTGTTGCCTTTGCCTGTCTCTCCCCATCCTATCCCTTGACTCCTCATCTCTCCTGCAGCCCATGTTCAACAGCCAAACCCAGCCCCTTTCCTGGACTTTTCCTCTCCCCTGCCCCACGGCTGGACAGAACCAGCCTGGGACGTGGTGTGTTTTGGCTTTGCATTTATTGTGACTTACGCTTGTGATTATGTGTTCCTGTTTTACGAACTGAGCTGCTGTTCCAAACTTCTCTAGCTCATTTTCTAAAATCTGTAGTTCTCTTTCTAAATCTTGCACCTGGCCAATACCTAACTGTAGTTATTTAATCTGTAACCAGAGTCTGTGTCTGTGGACCATAAGATCATCCTCATTTGTGATTAAGACTGTTCCCTTCCTTTGGGAAATTGCTCCTTCAATTTCTTCATGTCTTTTTGTATGTTCTTTAGCATCAGTTCCTCTCAGGAGAAATCTATTTCTGTATGCAACAGCTCAGGGCAAGATTCTCTATTGCTGGGGCAAGTGGAGGAGCCCGAGGAGCCCCTGGGCCAGGAGTCTTTTCCTGGGAGAGGGGCTGGCACAGAGGGGCTTGCTGGCAGGGGACAATAAGGATGCCTGGGAGACCGGAGCAAGGGACACAGGGAGACACTGGCCTCCGTCTCCTCATGCCATGGCTGACCCTCAGCCCTGGGACTGATGGGGAGGCTGAGACACTTCTCTTACCTTTCTTCACTCCCCACACTTGGATGGGCCTCAGGAAACATCCAGGAGCCTGGAGAATGAACAAACCTCCTGGTCCAAGGGAGTGGGGTTATGTGTGACAGTGTGTGTGTGAAAGAGATGAAGAAGATGTGAGGTGTCTGTGTGAAGATTCTTGAGCATCCCCTGAGGGGAAGGATCCCCATTCCCAGGCTATGGGGGTCAGGGCTTGAACATCCTGCATGAGGAAACACATCAAGGGCTTTCACAGTCACCTGAACATTTGATTTTTAGCCCGGCAGCAGTGCCTCTGCCTTCCTGCTTCACCACCCCCAAGGACAGGAACCTTGTCTCCTCATTCCCTCCATGGGCTCTTCAGTGATGGCCCTCGGTGGCGATCACTGACACCCTCAGGAACTTGGAGGGTTCCTGCTGACTCCTACTTCTCTAGAGGCCAGGTCAATCCCTTTCCAGGATCTGCAGTTCAGCAACTTGGCACCAGAGGGGTCATTAACATGAAAAACGGCTGCACAAGAGAAGTCTCTAGGTAAAACAGAATTCCTCAGTTCCCATGTGGTGAATTTGGGTGGTTTCAGGAGTGTAGTCATAGTGTAAATCTTTCCATAATACATATCAATAGGAAACAATATCTTCTTTTTCGATTAGTTCTTACTTTTGTGCTTACACACTAAGAGACATCACCCAACTCCAATTGATACTGATCCTGAACTTCTCCCTATCGAGTCTGAATATAGGGGGAAGTGAAAATGGTGTATATCAGACACTCTCTGGACAGTGTTTGTCCCTACCTCCAACCCCACATGTCTCTCACCAGCCCCCTGGGACTTACAGCACCTTTGTTCCAATCTGAGCTTTCTCCACGACAGGCTGTAGCTGCACGTTTCAGCACACAGACACCAACTCCCACCTGCCATACTTGGGAATCAAGCTATACGCAGACACTGAAGGATGTTTCTTAATTGCCAAAAAAGCAAAACCAAATGCAGGCAGAGTTTAATAAAACATAAAATATACATCTCTGCTGTATATGAAGCCCAACTTCCCTCGTCTGTAGTCCAATTTCCATAGCAGAGATGGCCTTATACCAAAGAAAATCACATTTTCTGTCAAGCAGAGATCCCAAGAACCCCCAGAGCACTCCCTGACCCAGACTCTGTCCATTTTCACTCCCAGCTACTCACACCCTCAAGTCATGAGCTCCCTCGATTCACAGAGGGAAGAAAAGAATCAAAAGAAATGAATCGCCCCCTTTTGCACAGCCAAATCCATACTCAGCCCAGTGTATCAGAGTTACAGATGCATCTTCAGGTAGGCTCTGCAACACCTAGATCCACTCATTTCTCTTTCTCGTCCAACACGCGACAGCTTGAGTGCAATTGTCCAGGCTTCCTCTTCTACTCAAGAGAGAGAAATTTGTTCTCTCAACTGCCTGTCCACCAGGTACCCCTCCAGAAAGTCTCCCATCAGCCCAGGGTCACATTTCCCTCTCCCATGTCAGGGTTTCATCTACCCTCATGTATCTTGGAGGTGGTGGCCACAATTTTGTGATCAATTGCATCAAATCTGGAGTGAAGATATTAGGCAAAAGTTTCAACATTTCCAGAAAAGTCCTTGGTGCAATCAGTGTGTAAGAGGAGTTCATTTTCAGAACTTTGACATTGTTCTGTACATTCCCGTAAATATTTTCATAGGCCATGGACAAGAACGAGCAAGCTGATGACACTTTCTTTCCCCTATGTATAGACAGATTGATAAATCTTGTTCTTTTGGACAGGTGACATTTGAGTTTGCTCAAGTAGCCCCTGATTTGATTCCTCTCCACCTTCGTCTGTTTTCCTCCAGATGCCTGCCTTGAGGCACAATGGCTTAGGAGAACTTGGTGAAAGATGAGGCAAAGAGGACATGAAGTATCTCAGCTCTCTCGCCATCTACGTGTGATAGAAATAGGACAGGGAAGTGCAGTCCTGGATAGATTCAGGTTAATTTTACTGCTGTTTTCTCTGCTAGGGATGGACATCATTGGATGTGGAGGTGATCTGCATGAACAACTAGGTTCTGCTGACAGGCCCGGTGTGAAAATTGTTGGTCATTTCCTTGACTGCATCTTCAAGGGGGTGGGTAATGTTTGTTGGAGATAAAACCCAACAGTCTGAGAAGATAAACACTTGTGTGGAGTCCGCAGTGTGATGTGCCTGGTGTTCCTGGACTGCTCTCCATCTCCTGGATAGAGAAGGGACAGACCTTGCCACGCTGCAGTGGTGGCAGTCGGTGGCTTGCACAGCAGCCCCGAATCTGTCTGCAGTGCTGTGCGGGGGGTCTGTGACAGCCCCGATCTGGAGGGAGATTGCTTGCATGTATAGTACCAGTGCTGTCCCAGCCAACCCCATGGAGCTGTGTGAGAGAGCCTTGGCACCTCACGTAACACTGGAAGCCCCTGTTTGGCATTAAACAGCATAAATGCCCTAAGATTGGTGAAGTAATGTGGAGGTGTTCATGAGACCACTGTTGTGGGGATCAAGTAAATTCAGCTGATGGAAAAGACAGAGAGAAACTGAGCTCTCCCAAATGTACATGACTCCATTTGCTCAGAGGAATCCTTGCACAGCCTGCCCGGAACAAAACAGACAGTGGCAGAGTCACTTGTACTAAATGTGGGCATCTGCTGTCATTGCTGTTGGCCAAAGATGTTCCCCTTCAGACACCAAGAAGATGCCCCCAGATGCTGTCCTGTCTCTCAGCATTGCTCCATTAGAGCTTGCAGTATTCTGCACATTTCTTGGAACACCTCCTGACCCTCAGATATCTCTAACTGTGTCTGAACAGCTCACTCCTGATCTCCATCTCTATCATGACCTGAGATGACAAAAGGAGGTCAGCTACAGGTGACTCCCAATAAGTGTCTGGATGTCCTATGTAATGATAGGACAATAAAAGCTGATTATAGGAACCAAATTGTAATTTGTTAGGAGAAATGGCAGTGCTGGAAAGTAGTGCCTCTCCCAGCTGAGGGAGAAATTATCAGTGATTGCATGAGGCTGTGTCACAGCAGGTTCCCCTGGAGCCCCAGGGACAGCTGGAGGGAGCCCAGAGGGGCCACAGCAAGTGGCACCTTGGGCTGTTGCTGTGGTGCTGAGCTGGGCCGGGCTCCTGGGCCGGAGGGAGCTCCTGGCAAGTGGGCAGCGCTGCAGAGAGACAGCTCTGCCCAGGAGCAGCTCCTCTGCAAAGCGCAGCAGGGCTGGGGGCACTGCCTGCAGGCACCCAGGGCAGAGCAGCGAGGCACACACAGCTTCAAGGCAGCCTGGGCTGGGAGGGCAGAGGAGATCTCACTGCAGGAGAAATCTTCATAGGCCTCTATGTGGTAAGTGTCTGGGAGCAGGGCAATGCAGCTGCGGTTCCTGGGAGGGTCTCCTAAAGCTGTCATAACCCTCAGCCTATGGGATCTGTCAGGAGGACTCCCAGTCCAGGGGCGCATGTCAGACAAATGTGAAGGGGTGAAGCCAGGGTGTGCACCCAGAGCTGCTCATGGTGTTTCAGGGGGACTCTTCCAGAGGAAGATCATAGCAGAGGCTACCTTAAGTGCTTTCTGTTTCCTGCTGTTTCTGGGAAAAGGGAAAAGGAGCTGCTACACTTGGAGAGGGAGACAGAGATATGAACCATTATAGCAAGTGATCAGTAGGTCTGGTAGGAACCACATAAACTGCTTTTACCCACTCCTCTACCTACAGAGAGCACCCGCATAATTTTTTTTTTTTCTCCTCATCAATGTTTGTCTAACCTGCTCCTTACTGCCTGCAAATGGGGAGAGGCACTGAGTGAGTGCCTGAAACTGGGAGGTCTCTTCAGGTCAGAGCTGAGCATGCAGCAGTTGCTGATGAAGTCTGTCATCTCTGATAGGAAAGGAATTTGAGGACAGAGAGAGTTCTGGGCAGGCACAGCTGCAGGCAGCAGGGACATGGGCAGAGAGCTATAGGAAACTGCAACCATAAATGTCATGGGAGGAAGAATTTGTAAATCTCCCTGTCATCCCCTCCAATGCAGACACCTTCCTCTGAGAAACCCCTCAGATCAGTAGGTCTTTGAGGAACCTGATAAAGCCCCTTCACCCAATCCTTTGACTACAAAATCCCTTTGCTTTTGTGGTCTCTTCAGCATTGTGGTCTCTTCTGACCTGTTCCTTAGGACTCTACAACACAGAGCTGTCCCTTGGCAGTGTCCTGCTGCCAGGAGGGGTCTGCAGGGCAGAGCTGAGCACACTGTGGGTGGGATGGGGGCTGGAAGCACTGACATGGAGGTGACATGGGGACACAGAAACTGCTACATCCAGAGACAGCCCCAGGCAGCAGAGACATGGGCAGGGGATGAAAGTGCTGACAGCAAAGGCTGGGAGTGGGGATTTGGCCACCTCCCTGTCACACCTTCAGTGAACATGGTTTTCCCCAGACAACACTCCCTGGTCTCCTCTCCCACCCAGTAGAGTCTCTGCCCTCAGGGCTGTGGGGACCGGGGCAGGAGCTGCCTCCTCTGCAGCCCGAGCTCCAGCACAGCAGAGGTCCATCTCTCCTGCCACGTGCCCATTTCCCCTTTCTGAAGGGGCCGAGAGTGACTGCCCTGGGCTTTTGCTGCCTGGGAGGTACTGTTCTCTGCTGGGTAAGCAGAAGGCTTTCCTGAGTGCCTGGCTGTCTCACCTCTCCTTGTTTCCCTCAGCAGGAGAGCCATGCAGATTTTCTTTATTTCTCCACCGATTTGTGCTGCTTTTCTTCCTTCTCTTGGGTTCCCTGCAAATAATGGTGCTGGTGTGGCACCAGGCGTAGGGATGCTGAGCTCCTATTTTGATACTGACCCAGAGGGTGCTGCCCTGGAGGTGTGTGCATGGGCCCAAGGTGCCCGAGCCCTCTCTTCACTTTCCAGGCTTGAGGCAGTGCTCTCAGTGGTTGGGCAATGAGGCACCGCTCTCCATAAGAGATGTCACCTTAATTCGCCTGATTATGCTGGATGCAGAGTCCTGTGGGGGTGCAGACATGGCTCCAGAAGGGCACAGCTCTCATGTAGGACCCTGGTGATGTCTGAGAGCCCCTGATCTACCCATGTGAATCAGCATTCTTGCCCTGGATAGAGGTTTACACAGAGAGCAATGGGGAGATGGGGAATTGATAAGGGTGACCAACAACATTTCCCAAATGGGATGGGGGTGTCTGAAGACTAAAGCATTGTGTAGTGGCACATATTTTCTGCACCTTACTTTCCACCTTCACCTGCAGAAGAAAATGTCCTTCAGAGTTTTTTACCTGCTGATAACCATATAGTACAGATGGTACAGGGATGAGAAGATGGCATCTACCTCACCAAAACAGGAACTTCTGTATTGAGTTGGGACTGCTCTGCCTGCACATGCCTATTTCTTTCCCTTGCCCAGCATAGGAGCTGATGGTGTCTGATTCTGAGAGGGATTCCTCTTGCCAAGGACTGTATAGTAGGAGGAGATGTTTCCCTTTCATCTCCTTCGAGAAACAGCTGGCATGCAGGCTAATTTCATCTCTCTGTGTGGTGAATAAGGAATAGCCACAGACTCTCTGAACTGAATTCCTCTCACTCAGCCCAGGGAAGCCCTCCCCAGGCACTCTCCCTGCAAAGACACTGGGCTGTTGTTACCTCCACGTGTCACTGCTCTAGAGCAGGGATGATCCATCAGGATCTCATGGTGCCGCTCTGCAGGGCACACTCAGCCAGCACCACCCAGAGCTCCAGCCAGGGAGTCTGTGGGCTTTTGGGTGGTGAAGCGAGTTCTGCTCATAAAAGCTTCTTTTAATATTTGTATGTCTTTTCCTCCTTGGGCTGACTCCATATTAAAAGGGAAAAAATGTCCAATGTCAGCTCCATCACCCAGTTCCTCCTCCTGGCATTTGCAGACAGACGGGAGCTGCAGCTCCTGCACTTCTGGCTCTTCCTGGGCATCTACCTGGCTGCCCTCCTGGGCAACAGCCTCATCATCACCGCCATCGCCTGTGACCACCACCTCCACACCCCCATGTACTTCTTCCTCCTCAACCTCTCCCTGCTCGACCTGGGATCCATCTCCACCACTCTCCCCAAAGCCATGGGCAATTCCCTCTGGAACACCAGAGACATCTCCTACTTGGGATGTGCTGCACAGCTCTTTTTCTTTGTCTTCTTTGCTACAGCAGAGTTTTATTTTCTCACCGCCATGTCCTATGATCGCTATGTTGCCATCTGCCAACCCCTGCACTACGGGACCCTCCTGGGCAGCAGAGCTTGTGTCCACATGGCAGCAGCTGCCTGGGGCACTGGGCTGCTCTATTCTCTCCTGCACACTGCCAACACATTTTCCCTACCCTTCTGCCAAGGCAATGCTGTGGAACAGTTCTTCTGTGAAATCCCCAAGATCCTCAAGCTTTCCTGCTCAGACTCCGACCTCAGGGAAGCTGGGCTTCTTGTGGTTAGTGCCTGTTTATTTTTTGTTGGTTTCATTTCCATCGTGTTGTCCTATGTGCTGATCTTCAGGGCCGTGCTGAGGATCCCCTCTGAGCAGGGACGGCACAAAGCCTTTTCCACGTGTCTCCCTCACATGGCCATGCTCTCCTTGTTTATCAGCACTGGCACGTTTACCTACCTGAAGCCCCCCTCCATCTCCTCCGCAACCCTGGACCTGGTGCTGTCATTTCTGTACTCAGTGGTGCCTCCAGCAGTGAACCCCCTCATCTACAGCATGAGGAACAAGGAGCTGAAGGATGCCCTGAGGAAGCTGTTTTCATGGACATTTTTCAGCAGTGATAAACTCCCCATTTCTCTCTGGAAATGATTTCCAATATATCCCACACCAGGCCTCAGGGTTGGTTTGGTTTTTTTTTTTTTTTTTTTTCATGTATTAGTATTATAATTATTGATAATACTTCTATTATTATCATAATCAACTTCATTATCATTATGTTCCCACTATGTTCCCATTGTGTCCATCCCACTTCTGCAGAAGCATTAATCTTTTCTGTTTCCGCTGGAGCCCATGTAAATGTATTTTGAACTCTCTCACAGCATCTCTATAATAAAATCAGATCTCAGCAGTAGAACATTTGAAGTCTGGGCTCTTCTTCCAATGTGGATGTGAACAATAGGACCAGGGAATTACATTCTGAAAAGAGACTTTTTGGTTATGATTCTCCATGGCTTCAGGAGCAAAGAGCTTCCAGACACCTTGTGACCTGTTGAGACTGACCTCTGCACTCCGCTGTCAGCACTTGTGACAGTGAAGATGGTGAGTGGGCACTGAGGTACATACTCAGGCCTGTCCCACATGGGAGGTGGCAGGTGATGTCCTTCAGGAGGGGAACCTGAAGCTCGATGGAGAGCATGGGGGGTCTCCAGGGACACTGTGTGACTGGGGTGACCAGGGAATGGAGCCCCACAAAGTGTGAGATTCTCTGAGGTCGAGTCACCCAAAAGTTTAGTCCCAGTATCCACAGGAGAACGTGGATTCTGAAATCCCAGGAGATGGGGAAGGGAGGCTGGTGAGTGATTCATGTCACCATTAGTAAAGTACAGCTGATAGAGCTAGAGATAGACCTGGTGCCTTTGGAAATGCTCCACGGTCCCTCCAAGCACCACTGTCAGGGCCTCGGGAATCCATCCAGCCCGCACACCCCACGTGGTCCTCAGTGATGTCACAGCCCCACAGGGAACCCCCATCTCACAGAGTTCCCTGTGATGTCACTGCCCAGGCAGGGACCCCCCCACTCCAGTGATGTCACAAACCAACGGGGAACCACTCCCACCTTGAAGGATTCGCTATGTGAGAAGTAACGGTAGAATTTTGCTTTCGCTAACAGTAATGAAAGAGGTACTTTTATTGAATTAGGCTAAAGCTGTTATTAAATTAGTGTTGCTAAAATTATAACAGTTGAGCACGCCTTTTTTGATCAGAGGTCAGGCATAGGGTTGGGCATTGTGGGGAGCTGGGCAAGCAGGAGGATGGGAGGTGTGTCTGTGGTTAGGTATCTTGTAAAGAGGAATGAAAGCCAGCAGAAAAGGGTTAAGCGAAGAACTCCTGATGAAGTGGAACCTGGACTTCATCCCCTCCACCAACCCCCCCACACTCAGAGGACCACCGACACCAACTGGAAATGCCAAAGAAGAGGGGGGGGAAGGAAAGCGAGTGGAGTTGTTGCTTGGCTTGGTTGTGTTGCATTGTTCTTTGTTTGATTTCATGTTTAAACCGAACAGTTACATATAACACTGTGGATGCCTCCCCCGCTCAGCAGCTGCCTGTTTTGTGATAAGAAGTACTGAAGCAGTGGAAAAGTACAGAGAGAGAGAGACAGCCTCAGAGAAACCAAGGAAAAGGAACTGCGCGGGTGCAAAAAGGAGGACTGGAACTATAAAAAGAAGCCCCTGCTGGGGCAGGTTGTGCCATTGTGCCCAGCGCTGTATTCTTTGCTCCACTGACTCTGTCCCCAATAAAACATATTTTGAAATATACGTGGGCTTGTTTCTCACAACTGGGGGCTCCCCCGGGATACAGAATTCATCACCCCCAGCCTCTCTCACTGGCCACTTCCAGCACTGGCTGCTCACCCAGGTTTATGGGTGAGCGTTGCTGCTAAACCATCTCCATCCTCCTGCTGGTCTCAGTGCCTGTATGGGGGGACCAGCCAGCCCTGCCCGGCCTCTCTTCTGGTGCAGACCCTGGCAGACTGAAGAGAAGGGCGGTCTGTGAATCCCCACAGGGGACACAGCTGGGGTATGGAAAGGGTTGGATAATGGGGGAGTCTGCAAAATGTACGTTATGAGGTTATGTCCTGCCAGGGCTATGGGGGGGACGATGAACTGATTGCTCTCATGGACAACGTAATGGGGGGAACTTCAGAAACACCTGAATACACCAATAAGCCCATGGCACTTTCATTCCCTCTTCAAAAATATAGACTTATACATCCATTTCTAAACCACATTTCCTATTTATATTTTGAATGGAGAAATTGTTTCCAAGACATATTTCTATTAAGACATTTAATGTCTCCATTGCATCTAAACAGAGCTGAGAGCAATGGAGGTTGAAGAGGTTACATAGAGCCCACTAGTGTTTCCTTGCTATCAAGCAAAGAAAGCATTTGTAGCATTTTCCTCATATGTCCCCTGGGTTTGAGCTGGCCAAATCTGTATGGGGTGGACAATGAGTTCAATGTACTCAGGGTTGTCAGGAAAGGCAGGCCTTGCCACAACAGTGGTCAAACTTTCCGGCAGTTCAGAAGTTACAGCCTCATTTGAGTACTGGTTTAGCAATGCTTCCTCCCTGAAGTGCCTGGGGAGAGCTGAGCTGTGCCTGGATCCTTGAAGGAACTGTTGGTGCTATAATCTCCAGGTCACAGTGCAGAGCAGGGGGCTTTTTTTTTTTTTTTTTTTTTTTTTTTGCTGCTGGTGCATCACTGAATCAGCAAAGGGAAGGGGCAGAGCAGGGCATTAGGTCTGAGTAAGGGTTTGCAGAGAGATCACGGAAGGGATGATGTGGTGGGGTAGAAGCAGAGAGTGAGGCCCCAAGGTCTTTGTTCCCAGGCACCATCAGCACAGAGGTCAACCGTCATGCTGAGCATTGCAGGTGGGTGCTGGATGTCCCGAGTCAGGGAACTGCTGATTTTGCTGTGGGTGTTTGGGCAGTGAAAGTGTGTGAGTGAGAGCTGAGTCTCAGCCCTGTCTTGTGCTGCACATGTCCCCAGCCCAGCTCCCTCTTTCCCCCGATACCCTGAGACCCAGTAACTTCCAGCAGAGATGCTGGGGAGGGGCTGGTGGTGCTGAGTTCCAGCTGGGCTGGGCTGTGTTGGAGCCAGCCCGGGCACTCACCCACCTCAGCTGGGATGGGGGAAAAGTCAGTGCAGGGTCTTTGGCGCCAGACCACCTGAGCCCTTCTCCTCCCACAGGACTCTGTCTTTTATTAGCTTTCTTTTTCTCTCCCTTCCTCACCATTCCACAAGCTCAGACCCTCAGCTTTCTGACATGGACTCTCACTCGTCCAGTGGGGAGGGCTGGAGGCTTTACTCATCCTTGTCAGCTCTGCCAAAGCTGTTTGTCCTTCTCTCTTCCAGAAGTAAAACTTTCCCTGTTGGGAGTTGGGTTTGACAACACTGAGAGCACCATGTATTTCAAGGAGCACAGCTGGTGAGGCTGCTTCTCAGGCAGGCACTTTCCCTGGCTGTGCCCTCAGGCATGTCCCGGGCATCGCCCATGGCCCTGAGCCTGCTACTCTCCCACCTCAGCCCCAGGCACCCCCAGGACACCCCACCCAGTGCCCGGCAGTGCTGAGCAGGGAGCCCTGCGAGCACAGCTGGCTGTACCAGGTCCTGCTGCTGGGCTGGATGTACAGGGGGGCAGTCCCAAAGCCCTGGGGACCCTGTGCCGAGGAGGTGAGCATGGGGAGTGAGTGGTCCTCACTGGCATTTTCCTTCCTCCTTGCACAAAGTCTCTCATGAGATTTCTGCTTGATGCACAGTTGTGTTTTTTTTTTTTTTTTTTTTTTTTTTTCTCTTTGTTTCTCACCTTTTCTTTTACTGTCTCACACACAGTTTGGGCTCAAGCATCCTCTGTCATGATCTCATTGAACAGTCCCTTTGTCTGAGCAGGTAACTCATGACCTGCTCCTTGTCAATGCAAGAAATTGGCCTGCTCAGGGCAGGAATGCTCTCCTCAGAAGGGCAGCATTTCTCCTCAGAAGAGCTGAGACCACTCACCCAGCACTGTGCTCAGCCTTCTCCCAGTTGGAGAAAGGACATCTGCCTTGATCTTTTCACAGAAACAATTTATTTCAAAACATGGCACTGGTTTTCCTTGTCAGAGCACAGAGGATCTCAGTTCTAAACAGCTATTCTGGTCATGTTGAGAATCTCCTGAGCACAGAAAAGCAGGATGGCAAAATGTGAGCAAATGCAGATGATGTTTGCATTCCAGGACGAGGAAGAGGCAGCTCCATGGGGCAAGTCAGCCCTGTGGTCAGAGGGAATACTCTTGGGACAAGTGGGTTTCTCTGGTCCTGAAGAATCCAGATACCTTCTTTGAGGTTAGAGAGAGACAAAAATATACTATAAACAATGCTAGAGTATGAAATTTTTGTTTCTTTGCATATTTTTAAACCATATTTCCATCCAATCTCTTCTTCCACTTAGTGCAGAAATACAGGTGTTTTGTCACAGGCCTCCTTCCTGGCAAGTAGGGAAAGAAAGATAATCAAAGCTGTATGGAAAAATGGGAAGAGGAGAATCAGACATCACCCAAGGAGTTCCTGCTTCTTAGAAAGGGGAATGTGCCCTCACTCCAGACTCCACTCTTCCTCCTATCACTCATCATGTCTGTGATTGGGCACATGCTCATCATTGTTTTGATGGTGTCAGAGCATCATCTGCACACCCCCCCGTACTTCTTCTGGGGTAATCTGTCCTCCTTGGAGACCTGCTACAGCTCCACCCTCCTGCCCTGGCTGCTGGCCAGCTTGCTGAATGGGGACGGGACCATTTCTGCTCACAGCTGTATGGCTCAGCTCCACTGCTCTGGCTGCTTTGCAACTACCGAGTGTTACCTGCGGGCCATGATGGCCTATGATTGGGATCTGGGCACGTGCCAGCCCCTGCTCTATGCAGGCTTCATGACCTGGAAGGTCTGCCTTCAGCTGGTGGTTGCACCTTGGCTACGTTGGTGTGTGCAACAGTCCCAGTCTTCTTATCCCAGCTGAAGTTCTGTGGCCCCAGCGCAACTGACCACTTGTTCTGTGACCTCTCTGCTGGAGATTGCCTGCAGTGGCACCAGCGTGGTCACACTCACATCCTTCATCCTCTCTTTCCTGAGCGTTGTCTTCCCTTTCCTGTTTGCTTTTGCATCCCATGTGTGCATCATAGCTGCCATCCTGAGGATCCCATCCAGCATGGGCAGCAGAAGGCCTTCTCCTCCCACTCCTCTCCCCTCATTGTCGTCTCTCTTCTCTCCTGCACCCTCCTCACTGTCTACCTGCTGCCCAGAACAGCCCCGCTGAGGCAGCTCAACAAAGTGCTCTCCCTCTTCTGCCACTGTCCTCACGCCCCGGTCAATCCCCTCGTCTACAGCCTGCGGAACAGGGAGGTCAGGGAGGACATGAGGAAAGCTCTCAGGAAAGACAAGGCCTGCACCCAGGGTGCACAGTAATGTTCCACCTGCAGGGATGAATGCTTTGTGCTTCTGTTTTATCTCAGTAGGGAGGCCTTGGGCAGGCCTATGGTGTCCAATGCCCCAAACATTGTTTTAGGAGGGTGTGATATTGAGCACGTCTGTGGGATGGGAAAGGTCGAGACATTTCCTTTTAGAGAGGTCATAGAATCAGAATCAGAATGGTTTGGGTTCGAGGGGACCTTTAGAGGTCACCTGGTCCAATCCCCCTGCAATAAGCAGGGACATCTTCAACTAGAGCTGGTTAATCAGAGCCCTGTCCAACCTGACCTGGAATCATTCCAGGCATGGGGCATCTATCATCGTTCTGGACAATGTGTTCCAGGGTTTCACCAATCTCATTGTAAAAACTTTCTTCCTTATATCTAGTCTGAATCTGTTCCCTTTTAGTTCAATACACCTACACACAGGGCTGTTCAGAGACACGAGTCCTTCCCTTGCACACGCAGAGGCAGTGCACTGCAGGAGCCATAGTGTCTCTCTGAACTCCTGCTGCCACCCCCAGAGGCTGGGAGGCACCTCAGCCCTGCGCTGCTCGCCCTGCTCTGCACCCGTGGGAGATGCCCCGAGGCACGAGGAATGGACACAGGGACCGTGGTTCAGGGAAGCACCTCCCAGTGCTGCATTCAGGGGGTTCCCCAGGGGATGTGACTCTCTACATGAAGTGACCTCAAGACACAGTCAGTGTCACAGGCCTTCATGGCACCCCCAGGAATAGCTGATGGATTTTGTGCTCACTCAGATTTATTTCAACACACACACATGATGTGCAGGTTTATGGTTTGTAAAATGCAAAGTTGAACTTCTGACATAATCATTTGGTGTCACTCTGTCGAAGGATAAACAGCCTCTCTGTGCTGCAGTGAGAGGCCCGTGCTGTAAATGGTGGTGTTATTGTATGGTCTGTGACAATTGCCATGGGGCAGCTTCCCCGGGGTGCCCAGCGCACATGGGCACAGGTTAGTCCCCACTTTGCTGTTCCTTCAGGTCTCTCACAGGAGCCTGGCTGTACGAGGACATTGCTGTTTGCCCCCACCCTGCACACACAGACACACACTTCCACTCCTCACTGGTGGTTTCTCTCCTGGGCTATTTCCTGGGCATGGTCTTGAAAGCAACTCTGGAAGCAGACCTAAGCCTTCATGCACTGCCCAGAGAAGATCCCCCTGTCTGATGGAAACGCTGTCATGAAGGCCAGCTCTGTCACAGAAGTGCCCACTGCCTGTCCCTGCCTGCAGTTAAAGGACTGCCACACCGTGGGACAGTGACCACAGCACAAAACCACTCAACATCTTAGACCAATACAAGGGCTGACCTAGCAGGACCAGAGAATGACTTGGAGGAAGGATCTCAAAGCATGTCTCTACAGTGTCCTTTATTTTGTTTAACCACAATGAGAGCATGGATCCTCATTTACACAGACTCTGGGTCACACAAAAGATTAATAGATACTTAATGAGAACAGGGAAAAATAATGACACTTTTTAGCAGAGAACATAACGTAAAGTAAAACAAAGAAAACAAAAAAAATCAACCCCCAAAAGACCCAACAAAAAGCTACAGACTGGGATCCTGTATGCAATCAGTTACACTTAGAGTTGTTTACAGAAGACACATATTTTATTGTTTCTGAAATTCATCCTGTTACCAGTTTCCTCAGGGCATCCTTCATCTCCTGGTTCCTCATGCTGTAGATGAGGGGGTTCACTGCTGGAGGCACCACCGAGTACAGAACGGACAGCACCAGGTCCAGGAATGGGGAGGAGATGGAGGGGGGTTTCAGGTAAGCAAAAAATGAAGTGCTGATAAAGAGGGAGAGCACAGCCAGGTGAGGCAGGCACGTGGAAAAGGCTTTGTGCCGTCCCTGCTCAGAGGGGATCCTCAGCACGGCCCTGAAGATCTGCACATAGGAAAAAAGAATGAAAAAAAAACACCCAAAAGCTAAACAGACACTAAGCACAATAATCACAAATTCCCTGAGGTCGGAGTCTGAGCAGGAGAGCTTGAAGATCTGGGGGATTTCACAGAAGAACTGGTCCACAACATTGCCTCCACAGAAGGGTAAGGAAAATGTGTTGGCAGTGTGCAGGAGAGAATAGAGCAACCCAGTGCCCCAGGCAGCTGCTGCCATGTGGACACAAGCTCTGCTGCCCAGGAGGGTCCCGTAGTGCAGGGGTTGGCAGATGGCAACATAGCGATCATAGGACATGGCGGTGAGAAAATAAAACTCTGCTGTTAACATGAAGACAACAAAAAAGACCTGTGCAGCACATCCCAAGTAGGACATGTCCCTGGTGTCCCAGAGGGAATTGGCCATGGCTTTGGGAACAGTGGTGGAGATGGATCCCAGGTCGAGCAGGGAGAGGTTGAGGAGGAAGAAGTACATGGGGGTGTGGAGGTGGTGGTTGCAGGCGATGGTGGTGATGATGAGGCCGTTGCCCAGGAGGGCAGCCAGGTAGATGCCCAGGAAGAGCCAGAAGTGCAGGAGCTGCAGCTCCCGTCTGTCTGTGAATGCCAGGAGGAGGAAGTGGGTGATGGAGCTGCCATTGAAAATTTGCTTCCACTGGTCATTGGGCATTGTCCATGGAGGAAAAGACATTGAGAAGTTAGGGTAGACTTCTCTGAGATAAAATCTGCTCTGTATCTCTCAGCAACTGACTCTTCCTTTCAACCAAGACCTTTGGCCAGTCCCTCCTGTGAGCTCTGGTTGGTGCTGGCTGAGGGTGCCCCATGGAGCAGGGGCTCTGCTGTGAGCTCTGGAGGAGTCGGTAGGGCTGGACAGTTATAAATAAATCAGAACACTGATAATCATACATTAAATCCACTTGTATTATCAAAGAGGTTTACAGTACTGTTTCTCCCATTTCACCTGACTGCAGGGTGGAAACATGGGGATTTAATTTTTTACTGTTCTAGTTGCACCACTATAACTGAGGAGTGGTTTCAAGGCAGAAATTCTTGGCATTTCTGCTGAACTCCTACTGGAACATTGTGTTTCTTGAGTGGCCAAGGGGCTGTCCTGAAATTCAGAGTGAGGTGAGGCATTCTGTCCCTCAACCCTGGTCTCATCTGCCCTGTGCTGGCACTGCTTTGGGCTGGATGATGATAGACACAGCTGTTCCCCACAGAAACAGGGCACTGCTGGGACTAGAGGAATCCAGTCTCCAAGCACAGCTCTCCAAAGCCCTCAGCCTCTCTCATCACACCTGAGGAGGATCTCAGCTCTCCCCTCCCAGCCAGGGACACAGAGGGCTCATTGCAGCTGCCTGTGTGCAGATGCCCAGCAGCATTTCCATGGCCTTAGCACTGAGGTGTTTCCTCCCTGGGGCTGCTGGATAACACAGAGATGCCCTGGGAAAGCTGTGCCCACCTGGAGAGAAACCTGCAGCCCAGCACGATCCCCTCAGAGCAAGAGTTGAATGTCCTAAAGAGTGAGTGTTCTGAATGGAGTATTGTGTCCTTTGTTTTGCCCTGAGCCCACAGATTATGAGGAGACTTTACTCCCATGGACACATCTGCACAGCAGGACCCACAGGGTTGGGCTCTGAACTGCAGCTTAAGCCCAGCTCCCCATCCCAGCAAGTCCAGGGATGACAGTAAGGGGAGCAGATACAGGAGGGGGAAAATGGACAAATACTACAGAGCTGGTGCTACTGGAGGCAGAAGGGGACAGGCGGTTAGGTATTTGCTAAGTTTTTTTCCTTCAAAGCTGAGGCTGCTGGGAAGGTGCCCCATGGCCTTCAAGGCAGAGACTGTGTTGAGTGGGAGGGGACAGCAAGGGGTTGCTCCATGGAAGGCATCTGCAATGTAGGGGATGGCAGCGAGGTGCCTAAATCCCCCCTCTCACTGCATTCCTGACAGCAACTCCATCTCCCTCCCTGCCCATGTCTCTGGTACCTGGGGCTGTCCCTGATGAGACCTACTTTTTTGTCCCCTTATCTCCTCCCTGTCACTGCTTCCAGCCCCCATCCCACGCACAGTGTGCTCAGCTCTGCCCTGCAGACCCCTCCTGGCAGCAGGACACTGCCCAGGGACAGCTCTGTGTTGTAGAGTCCTAAGGAGCAGATCAGATAAATGCCGAAGAGACCACAAAAGCAAAGGGATTTTGTAGTCAAAGGATTAGGTGAAGAGGCTTTATCAGGTTCCTCAAAGACCTACTGATCTGAGGGCTTTCTCAGAGAAAGGTGTCTGCATTGGAGGGGATGACAGGGAGATTTACAAATTCTTCCTCCCATGACATTTATGGTTGCAGTTTCCTACAGCTCTCTGCCCATGTCCCTGCTGCCTGCAGCTGTGCCTGCTCAGAACTCTCTCTGTCCTCAAATTCCTTTCCTATCAGAGATGACAGACTTCATCAGCAACTGCTGCATGCTCAGCTCTGACCTGAAGAGACCTCCCAGTTTCAGGCACTCACTCAGTGCCTCTCCCCATTTGCAGGCAGTAAGGAGCAGGTTAGACAAACATTGATGAGGAAAAAAAAAAAAAAATGATGTGGGTGCTCTCTGTAGGTAGGGGAGTGGGTAAAAGCAGTTTATGTGGTTCCTACCAGACCTACTGATCACTTGCTGTAACGGTTCATATCTCTGTCTCCCTCTCCAAATGTAGCAGCTCCTTTTCCCTTTTCCCTGAAACAGCAAGAAACAGAAAGCACAAACCTTTAAGGTAGCCTCTGCTATGATCTTCCTCTGGAGGAGTCCCCCTGAAACACCATGAGCAGCTCTGGGTGCACACCCTGGCTTCACCCCTTCACATTTGTCTGACATGCGCCCCTGGACTGGGGGTCCTCCTGACAGATCCCATAGGCTGAGGGTTATGACAGCTTTAGGAGACCCTCCCAGGAACCGCAGCTGCATTGCCCTGCTCCCAGACACTTACCACATAGAGGCCTATGAAGATTTCTCCCGCAGTGAGATCTCCTCTGCCCTCCCAGCCCAGGCTGCCTTGAAGCTGTGTGTGCCTCGCTGCTCTGCCCTGGGTGCCTGCAGGCAGTGCCCTCAGCCCTGCTGCGCTTTGCAGAGGAGCTGCTCCTGGGCAGAGCTGTCTCTCTGCAGCGCTGCCCACTTGCCAGGAGCTCCCTCCGGCCCAGGAGCCCGGCCCAGCTCAGCACCACAGCAACAGCCCAAGGTGCCACTTGCTGTGGCCCCTCTGGGCTCCCTCCAGCTGTCCCTGGGGCTCCAGGGAACCTGCTGTGACACAGCCTGGTGCAATCACTGATAATTTCTCCCTCAGCTGGCAGAGGCACTACTTTCCAGCACTGTCATTTCTCCTACCAAATTACAATTTGGTTCCTATAATCAGTTTTTATTGTCCTATCATTACATAGGACATGTAGGCTCTTATTGGGAGGCACCTGTAGCTGGGCTCCTTTTGTCATCTCAGGTCATGATAGAGATGGAGATCAGGAGTGAGCTGTTCAGACACAGTTAGAGATATCTGAGGGTCAGGAGGTGTTCCAAGAAATGTGCAGAATACTGCAAGCTCTAATGGAGCAATGCTGAGAGACAGGACAGCATCTGGGGGCATCTTCTTGGAGTCTGAAGGGGAACATCTTTGGCCAACAGCAATGACAGCAGATGCCCACATTTAGTACAAGTGACTTTGCCACTGTCTGTTTTGTTCCGGGCAGCCTGTGCAAGGATTCCTCTGAGCAAATGGAGTCGTGTACATTTGGGAGAGCTCAGTTTCTCTCTGTCTTTTCCATCAGCTGAATTTACTTGATCCCCACAACAGTGGTCTCATGAACACCTCCACATTGCTTCACCAATCTTAGGGCATTTATGCTGTTTAATGCCAAATAGGGGCTTCCAGTGTTATGTGAGGTGCCAAGGCTCTCTCACACAGCTCCATGGGGTTGGCTGGGACAGCACTGGTACTATACATGCAAGCAATCTCCCTCCAGATCGGGGCTGTGACAGACCCCCCGCACAGCACTGCAGACAGATTCGGGGCTGCTGTGCAAGCCACCGACTGCCACCACTGCAGCGTGGCAAGGTCTGTCCCTTCTCTATCCAGGAGATGGAGAGCAGTCCAGGAACACCAGGCACATCACACTGCGGTCTCTACACAAGTGTTTACCTTCTCAGACTGTTGGGTTTTATCTCCAACAAACATTACCCACCCCCTCGATGATGCAGTCAAGGAAATGACCAACAATTTTCACACCAGGCCTGTCAGCAGAACCTGGTTGTTCATGGAGATCACCTCCACATCCAATGATGTCCATCCCTAGCAGAGAAAACAGCAGTAAAATTAACCTGAATCTATCCAGGACTGCACTTGCCAGTCCTATTTCTATCACACGTAGATGGTGAGAGAGCTGAGATACTTCATGTCCTCTTTGCCTCATCTTTCACCAAGTTCTCCTAAGCAATTGTGCTTCAAGGCAGGACTCTAAAGGAAAACAGCTGAAGGTGGGGAGGAATCAAATCAGGGGCTACTTGAGCAAACTCAAATGTCACCTGTCCAAAAGAACCAGATTTATCAATCTGTCTATACATAGGGGAAAGAAAGTGTCATCAGCTTGCTCGTTCTTGTCCATGGCCTATGAAAATATTTACGGGAATGTACAGAACAATGTCAAAGTTCTGAAAATGAACTCCTCTTACACACTGATTGCACCAAGGACTTTTCTGGAAATGTTGAAACTTTTGCCTAATATCTTCACTCCAGATTTGATGCAATTGATCACAAATTCATGGCCACCACCTCCAAGATACATGAGGGTAGATGAAACCCTGATATGGGAGAGGGAAATGTGACCCTGGGCTGATGGGAGACTTTCTGGAGGGGTACCTGGTGGACAGGCAGTTGAGAGAACTAATTTCTCTCCCTTGAGTAGAAGAGGAAGCCTGGACAATTGCACCCAAGCTGTCACGTGTTGGACGAGAAAGAGAAGTGAGTGTATCTAGATGTTGCAGAGCCTACCTGAAGATGTACCTGTAACCCAGATACACTGGGCTGAGTGTGGATTTGGCTGTGAAAAAGGGGGTGATTCATTTCTTTTGGTTCTTTTATTCCCTCTGTGAATTGAGGGAGCTCATGACTTGAGGGTGTGAGTAGATGGGAGTGAAAATGGACAGAGTCTGGATCAGGGAGCGCTCTGGGGGTTCTTGGGATCTCTGCTTGACAGGAAATATGATTTTCTTTGGTATAAGGCCATCTCTGCTATGGAAATTGGACAGCAGACGAGGGAAGTTGGGCTTCATATACAGCAGAGATGTGTATTTTATGTTTTATTAAACTCTGCCTGCATTTGGTTTTGCTTTTTTGGCAATTAAGAAACATCCTTCTGTGTCTGCATATAGCTTGATTCCCAAGTATGGCAGGTAAGAGTTGGTGTGAATGTGCTGAAACGTGCAGCTACAGCCTGTTGTGGAGAAAGCTCAGATTGGAACAAAGGTGCTGTAAATCCCAGGGGGCTGGTGAGAGACATGTGGGGTTGGAGGTAGGGACAAACACTGCCCGGAGAGTGTCTGACATACAGGGTCTTGACTTCCCCCTATATTCAGACTTGACAGGGAGAAGTTCAGGATCAGTATCAATTGGAATTGGGTGATGTCTCTTAGTGTGTAAGCACAAAAGTAAGGACTAATTGAAAAAGAAGATATTGTTTCCTATTGACATTTAGTACGGAAAGATTTATACTTTGACTACACTCCTGAAACCACCCAAATTCATCACATGGAAACTAAGGAATACTGTTCTACCCAGAGACTTGTCTTGTGCAGACTTTTATGATGTTATTGAGCCCTCTGGTGCCAAGTTGCTGAACTGCAGATCCTGGAAAGGGATTGACCAAGACTCTAGAGAAGAGGGAGTCAGCAGGAACCCTCCAAGTTCCTGAGGGTGTCAGTGATCACCACTGAGGGCAATCACTGAAGAGCCCATGGAGGGAATGAGGAGACAAGGTTCCTGTCCCTGGGGGTGGTGAAGCAGGAAGGCAGAGGCACCGCTGCCAGGCTGAAAATCAAATGTTCAGGCAACTGTGAAAGCCCTTGATGTGTTTCCTCAAGCAGGATGATCAAGCTCTGATGCCCATATCCTGGGAATGGGGATCCTTCCCCTCAGGGGATGCTGAAGAATCTTCACAGAGACATCTCACATCTTCTTCATGTCTTTCAGACATACACTGTCACACATAACCCCAGTCCCTTGGACCAGGAGGTTTGTGCATCCTCCAGGCTCCTGGATGTTTCCTGAGGCCCATCCAAGTGTGGGGAGTGAAGGAAGGAAAGAGAGGTGTCTCAGCCTCCCCATCAGTCCCAGGGCTGAGGGCCAGCCATGGCATGAGGAGGCAGAGGCCAGTGTCTCCCTGTGTCCCTTGCTCTGGTCTCCCAGGCATCTTTATTGTCCCCTACCAGCAAGCCCCTCTGTGCCAGCCCCTCTCCCAGGAAAAGACTCCTGGACCAGGGCCTCCTCAAACTTCTCCACTTGCCCCAGCAATAGTGAAACTTGTCCTGAGCTGGTGCATTCAGAAATAGATTTCTCCTGAGAGGAACTGATGCTAAAGAACATGCAAAAAGATATGAAGAAAGTGAAGGAGTAATTTCCCAAAAGAAGAGAGCAGACTTAATCACAAATGAGGATGCTCTTATGGTCCACTGACACAGACTCTGGTTACAGATTAAATAACTGCAGTTAGGTATTGGCCAAGTGCAAGATTTAGATAGAGAACTACAGATTTTAGAAAATGAGCTAGAGAAGTTTGGAACAGCAGCTCAGTTTGTAAAAGGGGAACATATAATCACAAACGTAAGTCACAATAAATGCAAAGCCAAAACACACCACATCCCAGGCTGGTTCTGTCCTGCCATGGGAAAGGGGAGAGAGAAAGGCCAGGAAAGGGGCTGGGTTTGGCTGTTGAACTTGGGCTGCAGCAGAGATGAGGAGTCAAGGGAGTGGGTGGGGAAAGATGGGCAAAGGCAACACCAATGGTGGTGGTGATTGTGAGACCATGACTGTTACAGGAGCCTGATTGGCCAGCAGCTGGCCCCAGAAATTTGGGGCCAAGGCGTGCATCACAAAACCACTCATCCCAGCAGAGAGAAGCTAGGGACAGAGAGGCAGGGGAGAGACAGACCAAGGGCAGGTGGCACGAATGGTGATGATGCTGAGGTGGCTTCCACTGCAGCAGCCTGACTGGCCCTCAGGAGACATGCTGGCCAGCAGGCATTCTGAGGTCATTCAGTACATCTGAGAAGCCACCCAACAGAAATGACCTCCCTGGGGAGGGGAGGGCTGAGGCTGGTGGAAGAGGCCCACCTGCGTTCTGATTCTGGGGGCACCTCTGTTCTTGTGACCTGAGCAGCCATGGCAGACAGGAGGGCAGGCAGGGCTCATGGGCACCCTGCTCAGGACTAGCCCTGAGACTGCTGGAAAATCTTTTCGTTATCTCCAGGGTGAACATCCCCTGTTTCACCAAAACCTCCTCTTTCAGCCTCTTAACATGCTCCGTGGTGGAGAACCCCATTCTGTGTTCTTCAAGACCTCCTCATAGGTGTGGAGAGGCTGCAGGGAGGTTCCCCTCAGCCTTCCCTTCTCCAGGCTGCACAAGCCCAGCTCCCTCAGCCTCTCCTCACAGGCAAAGTGTTCCAGCCCCGGCCTGTCTTGGGGGCCATTCACTGAACCCCCTCCAGCTTGCCAACATCCTTCCTGTACTGGGGATCTGCAATCTGGACACAGTAACCTGGACAAGGCCCTCTCTTGATCTCCTGTCCGTCCTGCTGGCCACAAAGACCTGGGTGCAGCTGGCCTCCCTTGCTGCCAGGGCACATGGCTGCCTCCTCTCCATCCCACCAAGACATTTCCTTTTTACTATATTTTCCATCTGTTGGTTTGCAATGAAGGTAAATTCTGCTGTGCCCGTGTGCAGCCAGGTCTCTGAGGAAAGCCAGTGGGAGCTGGTGCAGTGGAGCTGTAACGTCCAGCTGCGGGCCTTGGTGGAGAAGGCTGATGGAAGGAGAAGTGCTGCAGGTGCCAGGGGGACGATGAGAGAAGTGGCAGGGCTGGGGAGGTGAGGAATCTGGCGGTCCATGCAGTGTCTGATCTCCAGCAGGATCTTGTACTACCCATCCTGACAGCACTAGGAGACCCTCTGCATCAAGATCAGAGGACGCTGCAATCACTTCTGTAAACAGAAAAATACAATAAACTTAAAACTAAAAATTACTTCTGTATTAAATGCTCAGTCAAATGTTCCCCTTTACACACACTCCAGAGACCTCTGCAGTTATCTGTCCAAGGCTTGATAACTGAAGAAAACAATTGGAGGAGACATGGCTTTTTACATTTGAATGAGCCCCAAGGTGTCTGTGATGCTGAGACCATGAGCCTCAGACACCAAAAGAGCCTGAGCAAAGGGCTGAAGAAGTCAACATCAGAAGCAACCCCTAAGGTTTCAAGGAGTGTTAATGGGTCCCAGTGAGGGCCATCAGCACCAAAGCCTCCCCAGGGGCTGGTTAGAGCAGGAAGTTGGAGGTGTCAATGAGAGGCAAACAAACACAATGTTAAGGTGGTTCTGCTGCTTACTGTACCTTAACGTGTTTAGGCCGTAGAGCCAAAGCCTGATCTCCAGCCCCTGGGAAGGGAGATCCTGTCCCTCACACATTGCCCAGGGCTCTTCCTGGGACAGTGTCATGTGGGAATTTGCGGTGTCAAGGACAGGACTACAGTGACAAATATGGGTCTCTCAGGGGTGGGGCCGAGGGGCGTTAAGGTCCTGGTACCATAAGGTTACCGTTTGTCCAGGTAGGCCTTAGTTATGGAGGCAACAGTCATAGGCAAGGAGGAAAAGACCTTGGCTCTGCCGTGGGCTCTTAGCCTTGCCAGAGCCTTCAGTTGTCTTTCCCACAGGCTGTCCTCAGTGTCCCACACCTGCAGC
Source organism: Tyto alba (assembly GCF_018691265.1). Classification (NCBI taxonomy): domain Eukaryota; kingdom Metazoa; phylum Chordata; class Aves; order Strigiformes; family Tytonidae; genus Tyto; species Tyto alba. The sequence continues at coordinate 221,213 of NW_024881312.1, read as the reverse complement.
AATTTCCCTGCAGACTCTCAACATCAGCCTTTCTTCCCCACCTCCCTCTCACCTGAGCATCTCACTGCCCTCACTGGTAGAGAACAGAATAGACAAGGCTATTTCAGTTGGGAGGGACCTGCAACCATCATCTAGTCCAACTGCCTGACCCATTCAGGGCTGACCAAGTTACAGCATGGTATTAACGGCATTGGCCAAATGCCTCTTAAACACTGACCACCCTGGGGCATCGACCACCTCTCTGGGAAGCCTGTTCCAGTGTTTGTCCACCCACTCGGTAAAACAAATGCTTCCTCATGTCCAGTCTAAATCTCCCCTGGCACAGCGTTGAACCATTTCCACATGTCCTATCACTGGATACCAGGGAGAAGAGATCAGCACCTCCCACTCCGTGTCCCCCCCTCAGGAAGCTGCACAGAGCAATGAGGTTACTCCTCAGCCTCCTCCTCTCCAAACTAGGCAAACCAAAAGTCCTCTGTCACTCCTCATAGCACATTCCTTCCAGCCCTGTCACCAGCTTTGTTGCCCTCCTCTGGATGCATTCGAGGACCTTCACGTCCTTCTCAAACTGTGTGGCACAGAACTGCACACAAGTATCGAAGGTGAGGCCGCACCGATGCTGAGTATCTATCCATCCTCCTCGTTGTTCCTTGAAACACAAAGCTGTGGGCTGTTCCAGACTCCCTCTGGGAGACTTGTTGCAGCACAGCACTGCCCTTGGGATGACATTTCTTTCTCTTTGTCTCCATTCTCTACCTCCCCTTCTGTACTTTGTTCTGCTATGTCTTCCTCATGCTGTTTTCTGACATTTGGAAACACACTTTACAGTTCACAAAGAGTTATAAAGCAGGTATGTTTATTGCAGTGATGGGAACAAGGGTGATCTCTCCTCCAAGCTTGTACACCGTATCATGAAGCAGGCATCATTTATGATACAAAAACATGCATATTCGTTAGTATAGGCTGGGTTATTACAATTAGTTCTAAGAATAGGTGTGATTATTGTAATTATTTTCGGGAACTCATTATCCTAAGTCTCCTCCTCTTGCCACATGCGTACTGCTATCTGGTGGTCGTGGGTCGGGGTCTATTGGAGGAAGGCTCGTGGTCTTCTTCACCATGTACTCTCAAGCTTTGTCCCACAATGCTGAGTTACCTCAGCCAGTAACTGCATAACTGGTTCCAGCCAGATGGATCCTTCTTGCAGACGCCTTAATTAACAGATGGATATCCTGCTATCTATGGAGGCCTCTTGTAAAGAAGTTTCCTGTTATCTTTCAAGGTCTTTTGCAACCAAGTATCCCGTTATCTTGCTAGTTATTTTGCTAAGCGTTTATTTTCTATATCAAGTCCCCCCTTTTTTTTTTTTTTACCCTTGCAAATTCTTTTGCTATATGGCACCATTCCTTTTAGCAAAATACTTGCCATTTTCAATGTTCTGCTGTAATTTGTGTTTCTTCCACTCCACATCGGTATTCCCAGTTTGTTTATCCATCAACATAAAACACTGCAACACACAACAGTCTAATAATCCTAATACAGTAATCATGATAACTATAACAAAAAGATGCTTAAGCTTTGCAGCATTAGGTAGCCAAGAGGTGAGCTCTTCCTAGAGGTTAGAAAACCCATACGAGATATCATCCAGGGATACCTGATGTAAGACTTTTGAGTGTTCCCAAATCTTCTGAAGGTCAATCTCTGTTCTACTTGATTCATCTACATAAATACAACAGCTTGTCTTGATCAAGGTGCACACCCGTCCCATGTGAGCTGTGATTATATCTAGAGCCATTCTGTTTTGAAAGTCTACTCCCTTCAGGGATTTTACCTCCTGGTCTAAACGTAAAAGAGCATCAGTAGTTGTGTTTGCTATTATTTCCATTTCTGCCAAAATATTTACCATGGCTTTTTCAATCTCACTAACTCCCAACCAGGGTAAGAACCACTGTGTGAAGCTATGAAACCCTAACGGTTTTTCTATAAGTGGGTTATAAGCTCCCTGTCTTACCCTTTTCCAGGGTGACCTGAAAACACCATTTGAGGCATGGGACTGGTTAAATATTTTGTCCTGGGGTATCAAGTACCCCTCTGCACATGTCCCTGTCTAATTAGCAGGCAGGCTTTTTCTGGCCACTCCATCTCCGCAGAGCCACCAGCACCCAGGACCTAGACTACACTTTTCAGTCTGTTTACTAAGGAAAAACAGAGCTTGTCCTTTACCTGAACTTTTCTCTTGGATATCCTGAATGGTCCCAATTAAAGTCTCCAGTGATCTGAATGTCCCTACATCCTGTCCTCCTGTGCTATTTCTTCTGTATATTGTGTTTGCTTGATCCCATATCTGCAAATGAAATTTAGGCCCTGTCCTTTTATCTCTATCTTCCCCAAAAGTGCAACTTTTTGTAGTCCTGAGCATTCATAGTTGAATTCTTACATATTACTCCAAATAAGGGTGGTCCTGAATTTCCTCCTCTGGGAAGAGCTGTACATACCCAACAATCTGTTAAATTTAGTGAACGAGCTGTCTTCCCAGTTTGTTGCAGAAACACATTATCCCTCCATGCTATTACACAGGCACTGAAAAGGAGCAGTATTACAGGCCTCTTGGTCCTCATCTTAGCTCTGCTTTTGAATGCGGAGCTTCAAGGGTCCAGTAGGTGCTGATCGCCACTGGGTTTTAGAGGCTTTCTTCCCTCTGGTATACTGTATCCATGATGCTCGTTCTTTAATCTTGATAGCTGTATGGGATGTCAGCAACACCTGGAAAGGGCCTTCCCACCTTGGCTCCAGAGGTGAATCTGAAAGAGATCTGACATACGCATAATCTCCAGGCTCAATATTATGCACAGGTCCATCAAGACCTCAGGCACTAGTTCCCAAGACTAGCTTCCTAACCTCCTGAATCTGTTTCTGCAGGGTTATCACATAATCGGTTAGTATTTCATTCCCGACCTGGGTTGATGTTCCAGCCTGTATCATGTAGGGTCTCCCGTATCCTATTTCAAAGGGACTCAGCCTTTCTTTGGCTCTGGGTTTGGTTCTCATTCTCAAAAGAGCCAATGGTAGGGCCTGAGGCCAGAGCAATTCAGCTTCTTGTCCCAATTTGACAATCTGTATTTTAATGAGGTGGTTCATTTTCTTCACCTGGCCGCTTACTTGTGGCCTATATGGGGTATGTAATTGCCAAACTATCCCCAGAAGTTTGCTAACTTGTTGAACAACTTTTGCAATGAAGTGCAACCCTCGGTCTGAGGATACAACCACTGGAACCCCAAACCTTGTTATTATTTCTTGTAATATGACCTTGGTCACCTCTCGGGCTTTACTGGTTCGGAAAGGGAATGCTTCCAGCCAACCTGAGAAGGTGTCTGTTAGGACCAATAAATACCAGGATCCCTCCTTTTCTTGGGAGCTCTGTGAAGTCAATTTTCCATTGCTGTCCCGGATAGTTTCCCCTCCCTATTTCTCCTAGTTGGGCTTTGAGGCCCATTTTAGGATTATTCTGTAAACATATTTCACACTGCTGGGTCACCTAGTTAACAGTAGTGTAAAGGTTTCGGGCAATTACACACTGGTTCAAATACCTATACAGAGCCTCTGCTCCCCAATGAGATTTTCTATGTTCTGCCATGGCAATGGCCTACAACAATGTGAATGGTGTGATTAATTTTCCTTGCAGAATTTTAGCCCAATTACCTGTCCTCAATTAGTTTCTGATCTTCTTTTGAATATCTGGGTTCACAATCAATCTGTATTTTACCATCTGGGACCAAAGACTGTACCCTTACATCACCCTTCTCTGTCACTCTTTTAGCCTCGCGGTCCGCCGTGGTGTTGCCCAACTTCCGGGCAGTGTTTCCTTTCTGGTGAGCTCTGCAATGCATAGTAGCCACTTTCTTGAGCAGCTGGATGGATTCCAGGAATTTAAGAATCTCTTCAGCATGCTTTATAATTTTCCCTTGGGTATACAGGAGTCCTCTTTCTTTCCATATGGCCCCATGGGCATGGACCACCCCAAAGTTGTATTCTGAGTCCGTCCAGTTGTTTATCTTTTTGCCTTTGGCTAGTTCCAGCACTCTGGTTAAGGCTATTAATTCTGCTTTTTGTGCCAAGGTATCTGAGGCAAGGGCTGCGGAGTGGTTACAGCATACTGTGCTTTGCAGACGCCTTGTCGAACGAAGCTGCTCCCGTCTGTATACCAGGAGTCCTCCACGTCTGCTAAAGGTTCCTCCTTCAGATCGGATCCGCTACTGCTTCAATCGTTTCCAGGCAGTCATGTGATACCGATTCCCCTGTATTTCCACTGAGGAAAGATGCTGAGTTGACAATGTTAGTAACGACTACTTCCACTTCATCCTGTTCCACTAGAACAGCCTGGTACTTAAGAAATCTTTGGGGTGAGAGCCAGTGCCCCCCTTTTACCTCTAATACTGTAGGTATGGTATGGGATAGCAACACTGTGATCCTTTGGCCTAATGTGAATTTGCGTGCTTCCTGAATGTTTAGCACTAGTGCTGCTACTGTCCTTAGGCAGCTAGGCCAACCTTTACTTACTTCATCAAGTTGTTTGGAGAAGTATGCCACTGCCCTTCTGCATGGTCCCACATTCTGAGCCAGGATTCCCAGGGCTAGTCCCTGCTTCTCATGGGAGAACAGCCAAAATGGTTCAGTTGTATCTGGTAGCCCCAAGACAGGGGCCTCCATGAGCTTCCTTTTCTGTTGCTGGAACGCTTTATCTGCTTCCCCATTCCACGTGAGGCTTCCTAGACCTGGATTTTAATAGTTCATAGCGTGGCCCTACCAGGAGCCCGTAGTTGTATATCCAGTGGTAACACCATCCCATCATTCCTAAAAATGTATGGAGCTCCTTAGCTGCCTGTGGTCGAGGGGTCTGGCAAATAGCCGCCTTTCTTGCTGTGCCTAGAGATCTTTGTCCAGCACTTATCTCGTACCCAAGGTAAGTCACCAGCTGCTGGGCCACTTGGGCTTTCTGTGGAGAGGCTCGATAGCCATTAAGTCCAAGGAAATTTAGCAGACTAACTGTCCATACTATGTATATCTCACTCATTTCTGCTGCTATCAATAAATCATCCACATATTGTAGTATTATCCCAGCTCCATGTGGTCGTTCCCACTTCTCCAAATCCTTGGCTAATTGATTTCCAAAATGAGCGGGGGTATTCTTAAACCCCTGTGGTAACACAGTCCATGTTAATTGTCTTTCTTCCAGAGTCAGGGTTTTCCCATTCAAACGCAAACAACAACTGACTTTCAGGGCTCAAGGGTAGGCAAAAGAAGGCGTCTTTTAGGTCCAATACGGTAAACCAGGCCAATTCAAGTTCTAATTTGGTTAATAATGTGTATGGGTTGGCCACAAGAGGGTGCAAGTCTTCAACCATCCTATTGATAGCTCTGAGATCCTGCACTATCTGATAACTCCCATCCGGCTTTTTGACTGGTAAAATGAGAGTGTTATATTCTGATTCAGACTCTGTTAACAACCCAAATTTGATGAATCAGTCAATTATTGGCTGGATTCCTTCATTATCTTCTTTCCTAAGGAGTTATTGCCTAATTCTCACAGGCTGCCTTCCTGTTTTAAGTTTTACTGTTATTGAGGAGGCATTTTTCACCCTTCCTCGTGTTTCCGAGGCCCATACGCCCGGATATACTTGATTCCAGACTTCTTCAGGCACTCCTGGACTGACAGGAGTGTCTATAAGGGCCAGACTCAAAAGTTCAATTAGCTGATCATTCCCCACTTGAAATTCTATTTTTCTTCCCTCAAAAGTTACTTTTTCTTTCAACTGCTTCAATAGGTCTTGGCCAAATAGAGGTCTTGGGGAAATAGGCATATGTAAGAATTTATGTATTCCCAATTGTTTTCCTAATTTAAATTTAAGGGGTTTAAAAAGTATGCCTTTTCACTTTGGCTGATAACTCCTCTTACCGTTACATAATCATGATCCATAGGTGTTAAAGCCTCATTCAAAACCCAAAGTGTTGCTCCAGTATCTACTAGAAATTTTATATTCTGTTGTCGTTTCCCTAGCTTTAATGTAAGCAGTGGATCTGCTAAGGTAGATTCCCCAGATCCTCGTCAATCTTCTTTGACATGGGCCTGTATCCTCCCTTTCCTTTTTTGTTTCTCCGGATATTCATTCTTCCAATGTCCCCTTTGTTTACACCATGAGCACTGATCCCTTCCCACAGGCCCCCTTGGTCCCATACTCCTGAATTCTTTATTTTCTTGTAATGCTGCTACCAACACCCGCTGGTCTCTTCTTCGACCATCCTCCTCTCTGTTGCTAAACACTCTCCATGCCTCATCTAACAAAGTCTCCAAATTCCTGCTTTTCCACCGGCTTCAATTTCTGCAGCTTCCTCCAGATGTCGCTTGTTGATTGTCAGATGAGCAGAGACACTAATTGCTGAGTGCCTACTTCCCATCCTGGGTCTAAAGGGGTGTACTGCCTCATAGTATCCTGTAATTTATCCAAAAATTCCGAGGGAGTATGCCTTAGACCTTGCTAAATGCCATACAAAGTTGACCACTTAATTGTTTTTGGAATAGCCAACTCCATTCTTCTCACAACCCAATCTCTGTATGTATTCAGCAACCTTACATGCGCCCCTCTATTAGGGATCCATCCTGGATCCTGTAAGGGGAAATGAGCTTTTATATCTTCCCCCGTATTCTTAAGAAAATCACTAGACAGCTCTTGGGCTGTTTTTAATATTAATTGTTTTTTCTGACTCTGTCATATGGTCTAGTAACAATTGAATATCACTCCAGTCAGGGTAATGCTGTTTTATCAGAAACTGGAAGTGTTTGATCACCCCCACAGAATCACTCCGATAGTTTTTCGCCACATTTTTCCACGTTTCTAGATCAAAGGAGGAGAAGGGAATTTTTATTAGGACAGGCTCTCCTCCTTGACCTATAGCTTCTCTCAAGGGTGCCTGTACCATAACTCTTTCCTTTTTACTCTGGATATGTAAAGTGACCAGGCTATCAGGAGGAGTTCCTGGGTCCAAATCCTCCCATTCCTTTTGTTGTGTTTTTGCTGGGAGTTTATAATATTCTGGCAGCTCTCCCACCTTGGGATCCCTTAGCTTTTCCGGCCTTGTGGATCTTTGACCTATGCTACAGGCTGAACAGCACCTTTTCAGTTTTCCTTTTCCTTCTTTCATATTTTCCTTTTCTAGAGCCAAAACCTTTGGGTCTTGTGGGCTCTTTAATCCACAATCAGTTTGATACTCAGGGTGATTTCGGAGTGTCTGCATATGAGACCTCATCCCACTTTCCTTCTGTCCTCAAAAACAACATCAGTTGCAACAAAGTATTATAATTCAAGGTTCCATTAAAGGGCCATTTCCCCCCATCATCTAATTTCTACAGGGGCCACCACTGGTTACAGTATTTAGTTAAGGTCCTTTTATTCACACTTCCACCTGGTGTGCCTCTGATTTCCTTCCAATGGGCTAAGATGCAGCCCAGAGGGCTCTTTTTCACTATACCCCCACTCTGTTTCCCTCCCATATTGTTAGCCTGGAGGGCTTATCCACATTCTGCTTCTCTTGCCTCTGTAAGTTTACTAGGTTCCCACAATACGTTCTTTTAAGCTGACCCAAGCGCTCAATTCTGTCCCAGTCAGACCACTTCCCTTGACATTTACTACACCAGAAATCGTCTCCAAATTCCACCCAGACGTCTTGTCCACAACCAAAGCATTCCAAAACAAAGATTGGATTACAAGAAAAATCCTCGGGTCTGTGTATGGGGCACCAAAAGTTAACCACAGGCTCAAACAATACTGTTTTAAAATCTGACATACACTTCGTTCGCTTCTCTCGCCTCCGGCCGCTCTCCTCGTGGAGGACATGGAAGCGGGGATCAGAACTCCACACTCACTTCGCAGCTGTGCTGCGTTTCACTTCTCTCATGCAGGCATACAGGCACACAGACACGCAGTTAGACACAGGGCCCCATGTCCTGGTTCGGGCTGGAATAGAGTTCCTGTTCATTTTGGCAGCGGGAGGAGTGCTGCAGCACACTGAGGGCCCAGAGGCTCTCCAGGTCCGAGAGCCCTTGCCTGTGTGCGGGGGTGAGGGGAGCACAGCTGGAGTGCTGGGCCCGGATTGGCTGATATCCCATGTCATGTGACGACATTACACTCACTATATAAAGGAAGGAGTGGGTCGGAAGGGGCTCTCACTTCCGGGAGTGTGGCCACAGGGTCTTTGTGTTCGGGATCGCTGGCCGGGAGCAGGCGGGTGTCGGTCGGCGGGTGGTGAGCAGCTGTATTATACGTTACCCATTCATCATGTCACCATATTATTCTATTACTGTTATTAAACTGTTTTTATCTCAACCCGCGAGTCTCCCTTTGCCCCTCCGATTCCCTCCCCATTCCCAAGTGGGGGGAGGGTGGGTGAGCAGCTGCGTGGTGTTTAGCTGCTGACCTGGGTTTAAACCACGACAACTGTCACACAGGTTATCCATGAATGTGATACACGTGCTGCAATCAGGCAAGCCAAGAGGTTAAAACCTCTTTGGTATCGAGGGCTATGGTTAAAATATAGATATGGGGAGTCCTGGCAGAGTGATTACATTGCACTTCCACAATACTTGACATGTCAAACTTTATGTGCTCACAATGGTGGAAGCAACTACCAGGTGGGTGGAGACACAGGCCGTGCCCCATGCCACTGCCCAGAACACTATTCTGGGCCTTGAAAAACAAGTCCTGTGGCAACATGGTACCCCAGAAAGAATTGAGTCAGATAATGGCACTCATTTTTTAAATAATCTCAGTAAACACCTGGGCAAAAGAACATAGCATTGAAGGGGTATATGACGTTCCCTACCATGCACCAGCCTCTGGGAAAATTGAGTGGTACAATGGGCTACTAAAGACCATACTGAGAGCAATGAGAAGAGGAACTTTTAAGAACTGGGACAGACATTTAGCAAAGCCCGCCTGGTTGGTCAATACTAGAGGATCTACCAACCAGGTTGGCTGTGCCCAGTCAAACCTTCTACATTCTGCAGATGGAGGTAGAGTCCTGGTAGTGCACCTTAAGAACATGCTGGGGAAGACTATTTGGGTTACTCCTACTTCAGGTAAAGGTAAGCCCATACGTGGAATTTCCTTTGCCCAAGGACCTGGATGCACTTGGTGGGCAATGCAGAAGGACGAGGAAGTCCGATGTGTGCCTCAAGGGGACTTAATGTTACGTGAAAATAGCCAATAAACTGTATTACATTAATCACCAAACAACCCTATAAATGCATTGCTATGGTTGACACATATTATGCTAATGGCATCATATTCATGAAGAAAAACATGAACTTCGATAAAGTCACGATTGGTTTCAGCAACTGATACCCATCGACTGCTGCAGACTGAAGTACAGACAGCGTCAGATGCATCAGCCACCAGCTCCGACTGCAACAGAGACTGCATGCCATCCTCCTGCCAGGCCCAAGGACACCTGTGCCCTACCGACTGAGCATCCCTCCTCCTGCCTTAAGAGACTGCTATGACAGATGGAACCTGAAGCTATGGACCAAATGAACTCACTATACATTCTGCAGTATATAGACTGCAAGGGCCAAGTGCACCCAGATCCTTGGGCAAAGGTAATTCCACCTATGGGCTTACCATGGCCCATGGGATAAGGGAATTATATCTGTGTGCACATGACTAAGACCAGGGAAGAGGACAGTAATTAATTAGACTGTATGAGGAAATATGGAACCTGAGGATAATGCAAAGGATATGGAACAAGGGGTGGACACGGTCCTGGTTCAGACTGGAATAGAGTTCATGTTCCTTTTTGGTAGCTGTAGGAGTGCTGATGCACAAGGAGATTTCAGGGACGCTCCAGCTCCCCGTGTCCTGCCTGTGCACAGGCTCACAAGAAGCAGAGAGGGAACAGAGCCGGAGCACTGGGCCTGGATTGGCCAATATTCCATGTCATGTGATGTTATGCTCACCATATAAAGGAGGGGTGGGTGGGAATGGGCACGCTCTCACTTTTGGGATTGTTGTCGCGGCATCTTTGTGTTTCAGGATCGCTGGCTGGGAGCCGGCTGGGTGTCAGTCGGCGGGCGGTGAGCAATTGCACTGTACATTACCCGTTCATACCACCACCGTATTATTTTATCACCATTATTCAACTGTTCCTATCTCAACCCATGAGTCTCTCTTTGCCCCTCTGCTTCCTTCCCCATTCCCAGGTGGGAGCTGTGTGGTGTTTGGCTGCCGACCAGGCTCAGACCATGAGTTACACCCACTGGCAGACACACCAACATGACATGCACACACACCCGTCTTGCCTGTTGCTGGCCTCACCAAAGAACAGTTGGAAGAGCAACTGACGTCATCTACGTGGACTTGTGCAAAGCACTTGACACGGTCCCTCATGAAATCCTCGTCTATAAGTTGGAGAGACAGTGATTTGGCGGATAGACCACTCGGTGGATAAAGAATTGGTTGGATGGTCACACTCAAAGTGCTGAGGTCACAGTCTCAATGTCCAATTGGAGAACAGAGATGAGGGGCATTCCTCAGGGTTTGGAGTTGGGGCTGGTATTGATTGACATCTTTGTCGCTGTCATGGACAGTGGGATCGAGTGGCTGGAGAAGTAGACCCATACAAACCTCATGAAGTTCAACAAGGCCAAGTTCAAGGTCCTACCCATGGCTTGGGACAACCTCACATACAAATAGATGCTGGGCAAGGAGTGGATTGAGAGCAGGCCTGCGGAGAAGGACTTGGGGGTGGTAGTTCATGGAAAACTAGCTGTGAAGTAGCAATGTGCACTCGCAGGCCAGAAAACCAACCGTGTCCTGGGCTGCATCAAAAGAAGCGTGGCCAGCATGTCAAGGTGGGGGATTCTCCCATTCTGCTCTGCTCTCATGTGACTGGCCCTGTTGTCTGGTTTTCAGCTCTTGTGATCCAATCATAAAAAGGACATGGACATGCTCAAGCAGGTCCAGAAAAGGCCGTGAAGATGACTGGGGGGTGGGAGCACCTCCCTTGTGAGGACAGGCTGAGAGAGTTTGTGTTGTTCAGACTGAAGAAGAGAAGGCTCCAAGGGAGAAATTCTAGTGGCCTTCCAGGACTTAAACAGGGCTACAGGAAAGATGGGGAGGGACTCTTTATCAGGGATTACAGGGATAGGACAAAGGGTAATGGGTTTAAACTGAAAGAGGGTAGATTTAGATTAGATAAAAGGAGGAAATTCTTTATTATGAGGATGGTGAAACACTGGAAGAGGTTGCCCAGAGAAGTGGTGAATTTCCCCTCCCTGGAACTGCTCTAGGCAACCTGTTCCAGTATCTCAGCATCCTCATTGTAAAACATTTCTTCCTTATTTCAAATCTAAATCTACCCTCTTTCATTTTAACACCATTGATGCTTATCCTTCTAATACAGATCCTGGTGAAAAGTATCACTCCATCTTTCTTGACCTGTAACCACTATGTTTTCATCTCCAAACACCTTTGAGAGTGCCCAGACATCACCCCAAGATGGGGTTTAGAGGACTCAAGCCCATGTCCAATATGCTTAGATATAAACATTCCGAGCTAAGTGTTGTGGAGACTTGGGACAGTCTAGGAGTAGCCCAAGAACCCTTGAAGGGTGGTTTGAGAGACGGTGGACTTTTTCTTCATAGTGGAAAACAGCATGAGAAAGAAATAATGTCATAGTGTGCAGCTGGGGAAGTCCAGACTGGACAACAGGATAAATGCTGTGGTGCAACACATGACCCAGGAGGAGTATGGATCAGAACAAGGCTTTGTTTTTCAAGGAAGAGCCAGGAAGGATGGTGAGAGATCAGGAAAGGAAGGACGATGCTCAGGGGGAGCGAGGTGAGGCAGCTGGGGGGATGAGGACAGCCTGCAGGGAAAGAGGCGCAGGGCATGCAACCCCATAGGACAGCCTGTGGTGGAGATGACAGAGGGCTGTGGGAAAGCTAAAAGTCCCCAATAAAGTCAACCCCATCACGATTTTGGCTATGAATGTTGTCCCTGCCACTGATGCCTGTGAGGAGGCACAGTCCCTTGCAGCACGGGGGCCTCATGGCCTCCTTGTGCATCCTCAGGAGCCTGGGAGGTGCACATCTCCATAGCCCCTACCCCAGGAAGAGCCCTGAGGAATGTGGGAGGGACAGGATCTCCCTTCCCAGGGGCTGGGGGTTGTGGCTTGGCCATTTGGTTAGTGGGCTTAGGGCTTGGAACTTTGGATAATGCAACAAATTGAGGATTACTCAGCATCAGAGACCTTTTCCTTTTTGTTCCCGACTTCTCATAACTGCCTTCAGATTTCTGCTCTAACAGGACACTGGGGAGGCTTTGTCAATAGCGTCCTCAGTGGATACATTTAAAGCCAAAAGAAACTTTGGAGTTTGAATAAAACTTTGAATTCTTCAGAGGTTTCTTCAGCTTCTCTGTGTTTGATGTTCATGGAGTTGGCACCAAACCCTCCTGAGGGGTCATTAAACTGCCTTGGGCTGTTGCTGTGGTGCTGAGCTGGGCCGGGCTCCTGGGCCGGAGGGAGCTCCTGGCAAGTGGGCAGCGCTGCAGAGAGACAGCTCTGCCCAGGAGCAGCTCCTCTGCAAAGCGCAGCAGGGCTGGGGGCACTGCCTGCAGGCACCCAGGGCAGAGCAGCGAGGCACACACAGCTTCAAGGCAGCCTGGGCTGGGAGGCTGCTGAGAGCTCTGAGGAGGAGAAAGCGTCAGGGCCCTGGCCACAGTAAGTCTGGGGGTGCAGGGCAATGCAGCTGCAGCTCGGGGAGGGATCTGGGGAAGGCGGCAGAGCCGCCAGGAAGGAATCTGCCTCCTGCCTAGAGGAGGAGGAGGAGGAGGAGAAGGAGGAGAAGGAGGAGCTGCTCCCGAGCAGGGCTTCCCTGGTGCCCCCTGCGAGGGCCAGGGCATGAGGGCTGCCTTCTGGCAGGGCCGGCTGCAGGGGTGTGCAGCCGGGTGTGCAGGCAGGGGTGCCCAGGGCTGTCCTTCCCAGCAGGGTCCCTGCACCCCAGGGGGCTGTGTGCTGGGGCAGGGACTCTGCCGCCTGCCAGGGTCAGCACTCAGCCTTCCCGAGGAGCTCCCCACGGCGCTGTGGGGAGAAGCTGTGGGGGGAAGGAGAGACCCCCACCAGGGCAGGCTCCTTCTGCTCTCCAGAGGCTGCTGCTGCGTGGATCAGGGTTGCAGATTAGCCCCACCACACTGTCAGAGGCAGCTTTTCAAGAAGCACATCAAGGCAGGGTGTACGTGGAAGGAAAGGGGCTTTCTAGGATCTGTGCCTACAGTTTCCTGATGTATTTGGGAGGGTGTGAATAGTAGTGGAGCTATTATGTTTGACCCAGACTCCTACAGCATTAGAGTGAGAGCTGTGAAGTTCTGTGAGGAAACTGCTTAAGTCCTTTCACCTGTTGTTTTGTCTACTGAAAGCCCCATCACTGCTGTGGTGTCCTCTTACAGCTTGACAACACATGGCTATCCCTGGGCAGTGTCCTGCTGCCAGGAGGGGTCTGCAGGGCAGAGCTGAGCACACGGTGGGTGAGATGGTGGCTGGAAGCACTGTCAGGGAGGAGATAACGGGACAGAGAATCAGCTCCAGGCAGGGACAGCTGCAGGCACAAGACGCTTTGGCAGGGAGGGACAGAAACAGGCTGACAGCAATGGCTCAGGGGTGGTATTTGGGCACTGCCCTATTAGCCCTTCAGTGAAGGAGATTTTCCCTAAGAAGCCCCCCTGGTCTCCTACCCCAGCCAGCACAGCCTCTGCCCTCCAGGCCCTGGGCTCCAGGGCAGGAGCTGCCGCTTCTGCAGCCAGAGCTGCAGCAGAGGAGACTCCCCCAAGTGCCCGTCTGTCCCTCCCTGGCCTTGCCTCCCTTGGCAGAAGCATTGGGGCATTTCTCCTTGTTTCTCCACCTGCCCCTGCTGCTGCTGCTCTGGTTTGCAGGCTCTCTGGGGATGGGGCTTTCAGCTGCAGCTCAGCCACTGGCCCTGCAGGTCCTGCCATGCAGATATGTCCATGGGAGCAAGGTTCCCCAGCCCCCTTCTAGCCTGAGGCTCTTTGGGAAAAGCTCTCCATGGGCTGTGGAGAAAGTTGACCATTTTGCCAAACACCCCATCTGCTAGCAATCTAAAAGCTCAGAGATCTTCCATGGGGAGGGGATTTTTAATGTGGATTCCTCTGCTCTCAGCAGCATGGAGTTGCCTTTCAAGGGCAGAGCTCGGGGTGACAATCCTCCAGATTCAAGAGGTACAAGCCCAGGGCAGTTGAGAGCAAGTCTGATGGACAGAGTGGCTCTCCTCACTCTGCACTGAGGGTCTGTCCGTTTGCATCCCTGGGATCTCCACAGAACTCCTGAGTGTAGCAGAAATATCAAGGCTGTTTGCCTTCAAACCTCACTGCTCAGGTAGGACAGGGCAATAGGGGAAAAAGCAAGAAAAGCAGAGCCCCACAGCTCTGCTCTGCAGCCGGGTGCCCTGAGGGACAGTGCTGAAATCTCTGTGATTTCATGAGGGGATTTAAGGAGCGATCACTGCGGGTTCCTCTCTGCCTGTTGGGGCACAGCAGGACTGACTCCTGCAGAGCCCACAGCAGAATCCCTTGGTCCCCACCGTGCCCTCAGCCAGCAAACAACAGAGATATAGCCAGGGAGCAGCAGGAAGGCACTTCTGGAAGGATAGAGTCTGGGGGCTGGGGATTTTGCTGGAAATGGAGTAAGATTTGCTCAGAGAAGTCAGTCCTAATAACTTCTCTCCCTTCTTCTGTTTGAATGTCTCTCCATGCCCAGAGAAAACCTATGTCCAACAAGAGCTCAGGAACCAAATTTCTCCTCCTGGCATTTGCAGACAGACGGGAGCTGCAGCTCCTGCACTTCTGGCTCTTCCTGGGCATCTACCTGGCTGCCCTCCTGGGCAACGGCCTCATCATCACCGCCATCGCCTGCGACCACCACCTCCACACCCCCATGTACTTCTTCCTCCTCAACCTCTCCCTGCTCGACCTGGGCTCCATCTCCACCACTCTCCCCAAAGCCATGGGCAATTCCCTCTGGAACACCAGGGACATCTCCTATGCAGGATGTGCTGCACAGGTCTATTTCTTCTTTTTCTGTGCTTCAACAGAGTTGTATCTTCTCACCATCATGGCCTATGACCGCTACGTTGCCATCTGCCAACCCCTGCACTACGGGACCCTCCTGGACAACAGAGCTTGTGTCCACATGGCAGCAGCTGCCTGGGGCACTGGGTTGCTCAATTCTCTCCTGCACACTGCCAACACTTTTTCCCTACCACTCTGCAATGGCAATAGCCTGGACCAGTTCTTCTGTGAAATCCCGCATATCCTCAAGCTCTCCTGCTCAGGTTCCTACCTCAGGGAAGTTGGGATTCTTGTTGTTGCTGTCTGTTTTTCATTTGTTTGCTTTGTTTTCATCATTTTGTCATATGCGCTGATCTTCCGTGTGGTGCTGAGGATCCCCTCTGAGCAAGGACGGCACAAAGCCTTCTCCACGTGCCTCCCTCACCTGTCCGTGGTCTCCCTGTTTATCAGCACTGCCATCTTTGCCTACCTGAAGCCGCCCTCCATCTCCTCCCCATCCCTGGACCTGGTGGTGTCATTTCTGTACTCGGTGGTGCCTCCAGCAGTGAACCCCCTCATCTACAGCATGAGGAACCAGGAGATCAAAGAGGCACTGTGGAAACTGATGACTGGATGATTTTCAAAATCAGAAACTGCTTGTCATCTCCCTCAAATCACTCACAATGTACCTCATTATGGGCAAATTCCATCTGTCTTTCAGGTTCTGTTGTTTTAGGTTGTTGATTTGAGGTGTGTATTTTTGTTTTACTTGACGTGATGTTGTCTAATAAGGAATGCCATTCTTTCTGGCATTTATAATTACATATCTATCCAAATTCCATTTTACATAGAGGTTTTGTAAATAAGCAGACATGCTGTCTGTGTGTTTAAACAAAGAGCTCTATAGTGACTTGCCTGAGGTCCTTCTTTGAAACCTTCTCTTGAGATACTGGGAAGGTGTCTGTGTGCAGTGGAGAGGAAAAGTGTCCCGGAAAAGCAGCAGTGCCAGGGAGAACCAGTGCTTGTTGTTTCCCAAACTGCTCACTCTCCATTTCCACTCTCTTATTCTCAGCCCTTGCACTGGTGAAAGGCCAGAGTGCTCTGGCAGCTTGGTCCCATTCCTGCTGGGTGGGAGCTCTGTGACCGCAGGCAGGGACAGGCAGTGGGCACTTCTGGGACAGAGCTGGCCTCCACAACAGCGTTTCCATGAAGAAAGGTGATCTTCTCAGGGCACTGCCTGAAGGTACAGGTCTTGTTCCAAAGCTGCTTTCATGAACATGCCCAGGAAAGAGGCCTGCAGATGAAAACACCATTGGAGTGCTGAGCAGTGTGAGTGTGCACGGTGTGGGCACACAGCAGTGTCCTCACACAGCCAGGCCTCCTGCCAGAGACCTGAAGGCCCAGCAGAGCAGGGGCTGGGCTGTGCCCATGTGTGATGATGTGAGAGACTGAACTATGAACTGTTTGTCTCAAAGACTGTGAGAAGTTGAACTCTGGACTGTTTGCCTTGAGTTGCTTACCTTGAGGACTGCTGTCATACAACGATGACTGCAAGGTCTCAGAGAAGTCCCCTAAAATGTTACCATGTGACGTCACATGAAGAGCGGGATGGGCATGTAGTGTGTGTGCATGTGCAGGAGTGTGTGGGGACTGCAGGTACATGCCGTCATCATGGAAACCACAGACTTGAATAGGTATAAAAAGGGCCGTCCAGACAAGACCTGTGCACGCGGGACCGCGACCGCCCACCACTGAAACCTCAAGACATTTGGACATCTCCCCACACAGGGTTCCACAGGCCCATGGTGGTGACCATTATTGAAATTCTGTCCCAATCACTTGCTTGATTTCTGCCTTCTTCCTCTCTGTCCTATCATGACTAGTTTTTCAGCCCTGCTCTGGGGTCTGCCAAGGTCTGGGCAAGAAGAGAGGCTGGGGCAGGGCTGGCTCTTCCCCCGCCACAGGCACCAGGACCAGCAGGAGGAAGGAGATGGCCACAGAGCAAAACCACCCATAAACTGGATCAACTGGACAGAGCTGGAAATGGCCAATGGGAGATTGGGGGGTGAGAAATACCCTGAGGCACCTTGTCCGTCTGTCTGTGCCACCAAGGGAACAGAGCAGCCTCCTGTCTCCTACACCTGCATGTCTCAGCTCCCTTCCAGGAGACTGGTCTCTGTCCCACACACACACAGGAAGCGTGTCCTCACCCTGTATGGTCACACAGCTCAGACAGCATCGGAGTTGGCCAAAAGAATGTGGGCTGATTAATCAAGTGATGTCTCTCATGATAAAGGATAAAAAGGTTCAGGAACCTTTTAAGATCAAAGAACAGGGAATTAGGAAGCTGATTGATAACTTCTTCAATATAAGATTTTAGAAGAGTGTGAGTCAGAATATAATACCCCTATTTTGCCAATACAGAAGCCCATGGGTGAGTATAGATTGATAAAGGACTTGGGAGACATAAATCATATTGTGAAAGACATCCACCCGGTAGTGGCAAATCCATATACCTTACTGACTGCCCTTAAAGAAACATATCAGTGGTTTAGAGTGCTTGATTTAAAAGATGCTTTCTTTTGCATATCCCTGGAACAGAAAAGTTGAAAACTGTTTGCTTTTGAGTGGGAGAGCCCACAAACAGGGGGTAAAGTACAACTGACATTGATACGACTACCCCAAGGATTTAAGAATAGCCAGCAATCTTTGGTAGCCAGCTAGCGAAGGAATTGGAGATCTGGACAAAGGAAAAAAACAGTGACCTCATGAGCAGAACACTTGCTCTTACAGTACATGGGTGACATTTTAGTAGATACTGAAAAAAAGTCAACCTGTATTCAGGTAACCATTGAACTCTTAAACTTTTTGGGACTTAATGTATATAAGATGACTAAGAAGAAAGCCCAAATAGCAAGCCAAACTGTAATTAATTTAGGCTTTGAGATTTTAGAGGGACAGAGGAAGTTGGGAACTGACTGAAAGGAAGCAATTGGTGCCATTCCTGAACCCTGAACTGTGCATGAATTAAGAGCATTTTTGGGAAAGGCTGGGTGGTGCCATCTCTGGATTATTAATATTGGCTTGATAGCCAAGCCATTATATGAGGCCCAGAGGTCTGTTCCTTTCATGTGGGATCGACAACAAGAGGCCTTTCAAAAACTTAAACAAGCTCTAATGTCAGCACCAGCTTTAGTATTACCTGATTTAACTAAAGACTTCCAGTTGTTTGTCCATGAAGCACAGCACCTTGCCCTGGGAGCCCTGACTCAGAGGATGGGAAGCTGGAAGAGACCTGTGGGGTACTTTTCTAAAGAACTGGACACGGTGAGCGAAGGATGGCCTTCCTGCCGGCGGGCAGTAGCGGCAACAGGAATACTGATACAAGAAGCCAGAAAGCTCACCTTGCGAAGAATCCTCACGGTTTGTGTTCCACATATGGCTGTTACAGTGCTGGAACAAAAAGGGGGGTATTGGTTATCCCCAGCAGAATGATGAAATATCAGGTAATCCTTATGGAACAAGATGATGTGGTCCTAAAACAACTAACCTTGTAAATCCTGCAGTTTTTCTGAGTGCTTCACAGGAAGAAGAAGGACCCGAGCATGACAGCATAACGACTATTGAGCACGTGTATTCCAGCCGAGAAGATCTGAAGGATGTCCCTGTTGAAAACCCTGAATGTGAGTGACCCTGTTCAGGGATGGCAGTAGCTTTGTACAGAATGGAACTCGCTACGCAGGATACGCAGTAACAACTGAAAATACCGTGATAGAGACAAATGCACTGCCCAACACTATGTCAGCACAGAAGGCAGAACTGATTGCCTTAACACGAGCTCTGGAACTAAGCAAAGGAAAGAAAGTGAATATATGGACAGATTCAAAATATGCTTTTGGAGTAGTCCATGTCCATGGAGCTCTATGGAAAGAACAAGGACTATTGTCCTCCCAGGGGGCAAATATTAAGCATCAAAAGGAAATCTTACAATTGTTACTGGCAGTTCAGAAACCGGCCCAAATAGCAGTCATGCACTGTAAAGCACATCACTCTGGAAACACAAAAGTAGCAGAAGGAAATAGATTGGCAGACCCAGCTGCTAAGAATGCAGCTAAACAATGAGGGTTACAAATGGCAGTAATTCCTACTAGAACTGTAATTCTCCCTAAGGAACCACCAAGATATTCAAAAGAAAATGAAAAATTAGATCAATTCCTGAGTGCAGAGAAAAATCCAGAAGGATGGTGGACAACGTCTGAAGTTCAGGTGATTGTGCCCCCATTAATTATGAGGGTAATACTGACGTGCAGAAGGATGACTTTACAACCAGTAAGGTTATAAAGTAGGTATGTTTATTCAGCGCTGGGCTCACGGGGGATCGCTCCTCCACAGCGTGTGTGCCCTGGAGCCAAAAGCAGCCCCATGATACCAAAATTATGATACCAAAGTTTATGATACCAAAGTTACATATTCATCAGTCCTAATACATATGCATTATAATTCCGGGAATAGGGAGGGAATATTACAATTAATTCTGAGAAATCATTAACATATCCCCCGCCCCAAGTCCCTCCCCATCACGCCTGTGCAATGTCTCTTGGTGGTCGTGGGCAGGGCTCTTCTGATGAAGGCTCGTAGTCTTCTTCACTGTGTTCACTAGCTGACCCTTGCTTTTGGGCAGACTCAGTTCTGTAGTTACGCACATCTCGTCCTTCAGGCCTTGTTGGATGCGGTTTGTTGCTAACTTGCAGCTCCTTTATCTTGGTGGCTCAGTAGTTCCTTCCTTATCTCAAGGACAATGGTGGGCTCATCCTGGTTTTCTCTCATTCATTCGCAAGGTAGTTATCTAGTCAATGTTTTCTTGAGAAATCATCTGGTTAATGCCTCTTCATTCATACATCAGGGTGGGGTGGCTCTGTGGTGCCGGGCAGTGACCTGAGCTCAGGTCCAGCACAGCTGCCCGCTTCTCCTCCAGGACAGTGCTCGGCCGAGGCAGCACACCCAGCCATGCCACCGCCCTCCTGCCCTCAAAGCCAAGCCCTGGCTGTGCAGGACAGACCCACAGGGCCTGGAGATGACCAGAGCCTGAACTCCAGCCCACACCTGCCTGTGGCTGGGGAGTCAGGGCAACAGCACCCCTGCAGGTGCCGGGGATGGAACCCAGGAGCTCCCCCATGCAAAGCAGCTGCTCGGCCACTGAGATACAGCCCCCTGAGACCTGCCAGCAGGAGAGACACTCTCCTCCCATGATGTGTCTGTGCCAATCACAGTGCCGTTGTCCCCCAGGTACCCTGGGACCCTCTGCAGAAAACAGCACCTGAAGCCTCCTGAGATGGGGGAAGTCAGGACTAGCTCTCCACTGGGGCCTGATCCTGCCCTAGGGCTGCACTGCAGAGTGCTGCCCCTTTACCATCTCTGCAGGGAAATGGGGCAGGAGGAGGCTCTTGCTGCAGGCACTTCTCCCATGCTCTGGCCCATTCTGGCCTAGGTCGATGGAGAAGAGAAAACCCCTGAGCCTCCTCTGCCCCCCAGGAAAACACCCCTCTCTGCCACGTCTGTCCCCAACTCCACAGCAGGAGCAGTGCAACAGGGTGAGGGAAATTCCCTCCCTGGGGTGAGGTGCCCCCAGGCTCTGATGGCACCCCAGGGTGTGTGTGGAGGCGCACACAGGGGCAGAAATCCTATAACCCCTCCTCCAGTCACTGGGCCTTGCCCTGCACCACTCCTCCCACCAGCATCCCAGGAGGTGAGGTGGACGGCAGGCTTCCATCTCCCTGGGGCTGCGGGTGTGGGGTGGGCTCAGGGACCTCTCCACTCCTTCAGCGCTGAGGCCTGTCCTGAACAGCAAAGCAGTGCCCTGGGACAGCCCTGGCTGGGGTCTCGATGGCAGGGTGGCTGAGCACAGGCAGCTGTTAACTCCAAGGCTGAGAGCCTGACCACACGCAGGGGTGGTGTCTTCGTGGTGGTAAACATGGGACAATTGTGCTGCTCAGCTGCAAGAAGTGCCTCTCCCAGGGACTGGGGGGACAGTGGCCTCCCTGTGGTCAGTGTGCCCCTGTCTGGGAACTGAGGTTGAGGTGAAGGATGTGTGTGAGGAGGGGAGCAGTCTGTGCACCAGTGAGAATGACCATGAGGAGAGAGACAGAGTCTTTGCAGAGACCCCTGAGTGGAGAGATCCCGATCCCTGTGGAGCAGGGAAGGAGACCCAGCTGGAGAACACCCCAAAGACACACTGAGTGTAGAGTCCTGCCCAGGGGAAGGCTGGGGGCTTGTGGTGCAAGAGGAAGGCTCCTTCTAACCTGTAGATGTGCAGCTACAGTGCACGGGCAGCGCTCTGGCAAGAGGGGAAGGAGCAAGGAGGGACAGGGAAGGATGGACGAAGGCAGACGTGCTCTGCAAGACCCTAAGGGAGAAAAGCATTGCTGAAACCCGGGGTTGAACCAGGGGCCTTTAGAACTTCAGTCTAACGCTCTCCCAGCTGAGCTATTTCAGCCCTGCCCCAGCAGCCCTTGTCCCTGTGCCACCCGTGCCAGGCCACAGCCTGACACACGCGAGGAGAGCTCCTTCGGGACATTCCCAGGAAAAAGCTGTGCCCATTGCAAGCAGAGTGGGCCTGGCCTCTCTCTGCCCCTGTGGCCAGGTGGGCTCCAGTTGCGGGGTGGGTGCCAGCTTACAGCGGGAGTGACAAGGTATGTGTTGGGCCTTAAATACAAAGGTGATGGTTGCAAAGTCAAGTGATCAGGCCAGGAGCGTACAGCTGCAAAGGCTGAGGGTGAAGGAATGTGGGGTTGGTGGCAGACCCCTCTCACAGGGAAGAGAAGGGGAGGAAGAGCTCATGCTGGTGCCATAGGCGTTTGCTTCATTCTTGCCTGAGCCAGAGCGTTTTGTTCAATGTTGGGAGACCATATGTAGGGGGAAAGGAGGCTTGGAAACCTCCAAGGGTCTGGGTTGCAGAGCCTCTCAAGATAACCTCTTCCAGTGTGTAAGTGACCTCATGGTTATGACCTCATGGTCCTCATCTCCTGCCTGAACGTTCTTTCCAATTTTGTCCCTTGCCTCTCCTTTTCCCACCATCCACCACAATGAAGAGCCTGGCTCTATTTTCTTAGCTGCCTGACAGGTACTGAAATGCTCCTACGAGGTTTCCCAAAGCCTTCTCGTCTCCATACTGGAGAGTGTTCCCTCAGCCTTTCCTCAGGTGGGAAGCTCTCCAGCCCCCTGCACGTCTACACATGCCTGACTGTATTGGTGCCTCTTCACTGAGCTCGCTCCAGTTGATCAATGTCCTTCCTCTACTGGGGGCAGGAGGCCCCAAACTCAGTGCAGTACTGGGCATGTGGTCTAGCAAGCACTGAATGGAATCAGAGGATCCTTCCCCCTCATCTCCTGGCCATGCTCCTCTTCAGACAGCCAGGATGCTGTTGGCCTTCTGGGTTGCCAGCCGTCACCGTCACCGCTGATTCATGTGCAGCTTGTTGTCCACCATGACCCCCAGGGCCTTTTCTGCTGAGCTGCACCCCACCCAGGGCTGTTGCCCAGGGTTAGGCCAGCCCAGGGAAGGACTTGGTTGAAGATGAGCGGTGTTGAGGGAAAAGATTAGGGAGGTAGGTAGGGCTTAGATTTCAGGCATCTGGTGAAGGTTTCAGCTTCAGTGATCAGGGCAGGGCTAAGGATGAGAGCTCACCTTTCAGGGTTAGGTGTTAGGCTATAGGCAAAGGTTTAGGGGGAGCTGGGCAGTGCCAGGCCTGAGGGGCAAGGATGTGGCACTCGGCGTGTATTTGTCCTCAGAGTGACCGGGGGAAAACCTCAGCTGCTGATGACCAAGGGCATCACCACTCAAATGGGCTGGGAATTAGCACTGAGCCCCTTGGCAGGGCACATCCAAGGGGCTACACGACACAGGATGTCTCTGTCTCCTTTCTTTGTCACCCTGAAGTCACTTGCCTCTGTTCTTCTGCTCTAATCAGCCCCCAGAGAGGCTCACGTCAATCTCCTGAGGGAGCTTCCTCACTCAAACCCCTCAGCACGCCCCACTAAACCCCAAAGACTCTTTATTCCTCCCACAGCTCAGTAACTTTCCCCTGAGAGCTTGTTAGAGTGCAGAAACTATAATTAGTTTTTTCTTGCATCTTAATTTCTGTCCAGTTGCAGGGGGGCTTTTAGAACAGCCTGTCTTTGAGGATGGGTTTTGCTAAATACAATGATGTTAACATCCACATGATTTTACACAAGTGCATTTCTTTCTCAGTTATACCTCAGAAATGCTTTGAACATTGACAAATAATTTTTCAGTTGACTGTAAAATGTTGCCCACAACACCCCAACTTCATTTGCTAGAGGTGGGCATGGGCTAAGAAGGCACAGGAAGATGGGCAGGGAGATCACTAGAGGCACGAGTTGGTGACAAGGCTCTGGCCTAGAAATCTGGCCAAGAAGGTGGAAAAGTTGATTTAAACTGCCAAACTCTCTCTTTAGCCAACTTGCTAATTGTGCATATATTTATAATTTCCTATCTATTTGTCTAGCGTATTTCTTTTATGGTCATCGCTTGAGGAAGGTAGACCTTAGTGGAGGCTTGGACTTGGCATACAGTGGTGGACTTCAATGTTGATTTTTTTTTTTTTAATAATTTGTATCATGTTTTACTTCCATTTCTTCAAAATTAATAAGAGTCCTGTGACTATTTACAGTCAAGTCTCAGGGTAAATCAGGAGGGAATTGGTGCAAAGGAGCTGTAACATTCAGCTGTGAACATCAGTGAGGAAGTCTGATGTAGAAGAATGCAAGTCCCAGGCAGCCCCTGAGGGAAATGGTGGGTCTGGGGAGGTGGGGAGGAAAGTTGCCCATACAGTGGGGGACCATGAGGAGACCGCTCTTGCTACATTTCCTGTCCTCCGTAGAAGACCCTCTGAATTGGAGAAAGCTTCTCTCACTTCTGTAAAATTAAAAAAGGATTAAAAACCCCTTCAAAATGAAAAAAAAAAAAAAAAAATGTACGAAGTTGTCATTAAAATCTTCCACGTTAAGTAGACTCCTGAAGCCTCTCTAATTAGCTGTACAAGCCTGGAAGTCCTGGAATAATTGGAAGAGATGTGGCTCCTTTGGGTTTTCTGCACTTTAATGAGACCTGGGGCGTATTTGGTGCTTGAACTTCAGATACTGAGAGGAGCTGAACCAACTTCTGAAGGGGTTACAGTCAGAAGCAAAAGCCAAAGTGTCTTGGAGTGTTAATTGGCCCCTCTGAGGCCCATTACAGACCAGGTGTCCCCATGGATTAGTTAGAGAAGAAAATTGGAGGCTGTGAGTACAGGTAGGCAAAGGCACTGTGCAAGGGGAGCTGATGCTGAGTAAAACTTGATATATTTTATCATGCCAAGTGGTCATCCCCAAGAAGGGGGATCCTGTCCCTCACACTGGCTCAGGGCTCTTCCTGGGGCACTGTGGGGTGGGGTGGGCAATGCTGAGTGGAAGACAGTGGTACCACAGCTCCCAGCCTCCCTGGGGGGCTGCAAGGAAGCCACGAGGCCCCAGTTCCATGCGATTATCATGTTCCCTTTCAGGCCTTGGTAGCAGAGACAACTGCCATAGCCAAGGGGACAGAGACCCCCAGGTTGTGGACACCCAACCTATGGCATCTCCCTGCCTTTCCTGAGATCTCTCCTTCCTCCCTGCCTGTTCCTTGGAACACAAAGCATTGCACTGATCCAGGCTATGGGTGACCCCTGGTACCACAGCACTACCCTTCAAGGGACATTTCTTTCTCCTCCTGTCCAGTCTCAACCTCCCAAGCTGCACTTTGCGATGCTTTTCCTTTCTCAGGTGGTTTCCCACTACAAAGAAAAGGTCCAAAATCTCTGAAAACACCCAAAACTCCTAATTTCAAGCTACTCTTTTACTCCTGCACGACCTTCCACACCATCAGGACAAGGAAGCCCAGGTCCCTCAGCCACTCCACACACTTCATGTGCTTCATGCCCTCTAAACCCACCTTTGCAGACATCCTCTGGGCACTCTCCCATTCCTTCCTGCTCCTCAGAATGGAAAGCCCCAAAGAATGTTACAGGTGTGGCCACACCAGTGCTGAGTCGAGGGGGATGATAACTCCCCGTGTCTCGATGGTCATGCTACAATGCAGCTCCGTATGCAGGAGCTGGCTCTATTCATGGTGAGCCTTTACCAGCAGCACATATGGCATCACTCACAGTGCCATGGGCCTTCTCCTCAGACTCACTCCTCTGCTGGTCCAGTCCCACTTTGCCCCTTCTCCTTGTACAACTTGAGGTTCCTGCTGGCCAAAGCCACAAGTATCTCAAGGTCCCTGTGCACTGAAGCTCCAGCACATCAGCATTTAAGGCATGTGTGCAGATGGTTCCTCTGAGAAGACAATAACTTGAGTGGATGTATGGCAGTATGGGTAAGAAAAAGAAATGCTCATTTAATGGAAGTGATGACGAAGGTGGAAAGCACCACTGTAACGATGAGGTAGCTCATCCTCAGTCACAATGAACTTCAGAGGAAGACACTGAGCAGTGAGGTTGACCTAAATCTATGTGCCTCAGAAGGTCAGTACCACACCTTATTGGGCAACAATAAGGTCAATTTCAGGGATAGAAGTGACAAAAAGCAGCATTTGCTGCTTTCCAAAACTTGCAGCAAACTCCTGCCAGCAGGCAATGGAGGCACAGATGCAGAAGCCACCCCGACAAGAATGTTGTGCACGCTGAAAATTCTTTTGGGTTGAAGGCAAATGGTGATGAGGGCTGAGCAGTTTGTCACAACAGGCAGAGCACAGACTGACATTTCCGATCCTGGTTCATGTGACTGCAAAGAACAAGAGGAAGGAATTTGTTGCTTGCAAACAGCCTGGATCATGAGCATGAGCCATGGCCTTTGGTCACAGAGGCCGAATGATCCAACCAGCTGGTGTGCATGTCAGATGCAGAGGGCAGTGGGGCCCATAAGAACTTGCCTATTTGACAAAAAGGGTTACAAGGAGCCAGGCTTACCAAGAAAGGCAATCTGCAAAGTCCTGATTTCAGCTGGGACAGAGTTAATTTTCTTCCTAGCAGCTGGTACAGTGCTGTGCTTTGGTTTTAGGGTGAGAACAATGTTGAGAACAGACGGATGTTTTAGTTGTTGTTGAGCAGGGCTTATCCTAAGTCGAAGATTGTTTAGTTTCCCATGCTGCCAGTGAGGGGGGGCACAAGAATCTGAGAGGGAGCATGTCCAGGACATCTGAGCCAAACTAGCCAGACTGCTATTTGATACCACAGGACATCAGGACCTGTATACAAAGAGGAGGGAGGAAGGCAGTGGGTTGGCCGGGAGATGTGGATCACTGCTTGGAGGGACCAGCTGGGCATGGATCAGTGGGTACAGAGCAATTGCACTGGGCACCCCTTGTTTTTTTCTTTGGTTTTATTCCTCTCTCTTTTTCTTATCTTCCTTTTCATTACAATTATTGCAATTATTTCTATTATTATCATTAATATTATTATTATTACTACATCTTGTTTCAATTATTAAATTATTCTTATCTCAACCTATGAGGGGTTTTTGTTGTTTTTATTTTTTTTTTTCTGATCCTCCTCCACATCCCACCAGGGGAGATATGGGGATATTGAGTGAGTGGCTGCATGGTGCTTAGCTGTCAGCTGGGGTTAAACCACAATATTCCTTTTTGGTGCCCCAAATGTCATCTGATGGTGTGACCACAGCCCCGAGCAGTACAGCTGGGAGTGGCAGTTGGTCCTGACACCAATCACCACTGGGCAGTACAGGACCTGCAGCAGGTGAGTTTGGGGTCTGGATGGTGCCATTTGTTGTCCTGAGACAAATATGAAGACTCTGGTTATGTCCTATTAAAGATGAGCCCAAGCACCCCCCAGGTCATTCTGGATATCCAGAGAAATGGGGGTTTGGAGCAATGGGCAGGCCTGAAGCGTGTCTTCAAATCTTAGAGGTGTTTCTTTCCCAAGGTGGAGATGGTGTGGGTACAAGGAGAGTGACCTGATCCTCCCGTGCCAGGCAGAGCATCCAGCTCAGGGGTGCAGACGTCTGGAGGAGGCTCAGACCAGAGGTGTCTATAGGAGATCCTCCTGCCAGCACTGAATTTGGGAGATGCTTTGGCAGGGCTTCCTAAGGGCTGATACAAAGGAGACAATTCCTGGTGGCGAAAAGCCAGTGCAACCCTTCGTTCCCACCTTCCCTCTACCCTACAGCCACTGTTATGGAGACTGTTTTCACCTGTGAGTGGCTCTCAGCCAGGCAAGAAGAGCTGCCCGGAGGAGCAGGAAGCCTCGTGGAGCAGAAGTTGCCAAAGGCCAGAAGGGCGATTAAGCTGCCCTTTGGTTGGCAGCGGGTGGAGCAGGACCCAGCAACGGCTGGTGGCTAAAAGAAGCATGTCCCCAGAGAAGACTGGTGGCATCCAGAACCTGGGCTGGTTGCCCAGCAGATGTTGTAGCCCCACCTCTCAGTGAGATGAAGGAGCTGATGCAGGGGGAAACACCGCACTTCCCCAAATCCTGCCTCAGCACTGAAAAGGGGACAGTCAAAACCTGTCACTTCTCTGTTCCTCCAGGAATGGGTGCAGCAATATGAGAGGTTTGATGTGTCCTGTCATGTCATTCTGGAGCAAATATTTGAGACAGAGCACCAGGAAATTCTAACCATGGGCATGTGAGCTTTTCCACTGAGGGTCAGTGTCACATGGCTGCAGTGACCAAGAGATGGTGGGGTTTACACTCCCAAGAGAGGTGTGCAGGACAAAACCCAGAATCAGAGCCTTGGAGTACAAGGGAGAAATTTTTGGCTTGTTCAGGAAGTTCCTGGGCTGGATTTCTTGGGAAACAGCCCTGTGGAACAAAGGAGCCTTAGATAACTGTTTCATCTTCAAGGCCAAACCTGTTGAAACATAAAAACCGTATGGGCTTTCATGGATGAAGTTGAGCAACCATGGCAGGAGGCCAGCACACTTTCTTGTGCACCCTTGCCACTGCAGTTGCCTGTGCCTGAGCCTGCCCACTTGCTTTCGCTGCAGCCACATTTTCACTGAAAGTCCAAGGAAATCCCAGCGCTCCTACTCTCAAGCTGGCATCCACCCCAAGCCCATACAGCCTGGCCAACCACCAAGGCACCAGCCACCCTGTGCCCCTGTGTGTAGCCCAGGGCATGGCTCACACCCTACCTTTCCTTGTTGGTGCCCCTGCTCCCAGCACTGCTGTGCTGTCCCCAGATGCCACGCTTTTGCCACCAGCCTGCCTGTGGGATGGGGTGGTGATGCACAGAGGGCTGAAGGGGTTCAGGATCCCCTTGGTTGAGCACAGAGACCTTGTCTGTACATGCAGGAATGGAGCTAGGAAAGGCAGAGCTCAGCTGGATCTCAAACCAGCAAGGGATGCAGAAGGTAGCAAAAGGGGCTTCAGTAAGGGTGTTGGCAGCCACAGCAAGGCAAAAAAAAAAAAAAGAAAAGTGGGCCCAAAACTCAGTGAAGGAGTGGGCCTAGTGACCAAGAACATGTGGAGAGACTTTCAGCAAGCTGGTTGGCCATACATGACTCTGTGGGTACTCTATGGGGTGAGTTTCAGCCAAGGGTGCTGAGGGTGCTGGCCAAGGTCAGTGTGTGGCTGCTTCTGTCACCCTGGAAAGGCCATGGCAGTCAGGGAGGTTCCTGATGCCTGGGAAAAGGCAAACATGCCACCCATCTTCATGAAGAGCAAAAAGGAAGATGAGGGAGCTACAGACTGCTCAGCCTCACGTCTGTCCTTGTGAAAGTGATGGAGCAAATCCTCCTGGAAGCCATTTCCAAGCACCTGAAGGACAAGAAGGGGATTTGGAAATTCCAGTAAAAACTGAACAAGGGCAAACTGTGCCTGACCAACCTGAATACCATTTACAATGAGATGATGGGCCCTTTGGATGAGGAGAGAGGTGGATGCAGTAGCCCTCAGTGAAAAGGGCTGCCTGGGACCCGCACAAAGTTGAAGACAAATGCCAGTGTTCATCCTGCCACTGTGCTAGGACAACTCCAGACAAGAGGCCAGGCTGGGGACAGCAGCTCTGCAGAAAAGGACCTGGGAGTCTGGGTGCACAAGTGGGAGAGGAAGCAGCAGTATGCCCTTGGGAAGAGGCAGGCCAACCTCATCCCAGGCAGGATTAACAAAATCACAGACAGCAGCTTAAGAGAATTGACTCTTCTCCTTTATTCATGGACCCCAGTAGGATTGCTGTGTCCAGTGTGGGTCTCCCCAGCACAAGAAAGACCTTGACAGGCTGTGAATAGTCCAGCAGAGGCTGGAAAGATGGTTGGGGCCTGGAGCACATTGTGTACTAGGAGAGGCTATGTGGGCTGTTTGGTTTTGAGGGTTGGTTTTTTGGAGAAACACCTCAGAGCCAAGCAGCCGAGCAAATGCCCAGGGGAGATGGTGGGATCTCGGTCAATAGAGATGTTCCAAACTCATGGAGACAAGGCCTGGTGCACTTGATCTAGCACAAGTTGTCTGAGTATGGGCTTGGAGACCAACTTAGGCAGGAGCTATGGCACATCAGGTCTGAGGGTCAGTATGAAGCTGTTTTCTTCTCTGGTCATAACGGTGGTGGAGTTGGGTATCAGAGTTGTGCCTGTATGCACCCCCACTGCACTGACATCATTAGAGCCCAATAAATTTTTCCTTTCACAAGTTTTTCCTTCTACCTGTGAGTGCTTGTGCAACCCTCACAGCTTCCATCCAGCAGAAATCACTTCAGGCTGCCATGGTTCCCCTTTGTACCAAGAAGAATCCTGGTGTGAGGACATCTTGAAGGGCTCACCCATGCCCCCAGCACAGTGTGAGCTCTTCTGCAGGAGTCATTCCTAGGCTGGCACTCATGCCATGGGCTGAGGACTATCACTGCCCATCTCCAAGGCCAAGCCTTGCCAGGACCGTGCAGGGCAGGCCAAGGTGACCAGCTCCAAGCAGAGACACACCCTGTGGGTGCCCATGCAGCTCACAGAAGGGCACCCACAGAAACCTCATCGCCCAGCACAGAAGGGCTGTGGCAGTGCCAATGGGTGGCAGTGGGCAGAGCAGGGAGGACCTCCTCAGCTGGGCTGGCCAAGTCCTGCTGCCCCACATGGCCCCACAGCCCCATGGTGCAGGCACTGTGTGGACCAGGGTGGTTGTTCAGGGTGGGGAAATGTCTGCCCAGCACAGACCCCGTGGCAGCCGTCCATGGTGCTGAACAAATTTTTGACAGGGGCTTGATAAGGTTCAGTAAGATTGATGGTGAGGTTCACCCTAACAGTTACTGCATGGAGGAAACACACAAAGGAAAATAGAGTTAGAATTGAGTTAGAATGTTTCACATAGAGACCAGAGGTGCAAGGAGAGAGGAGGACACTCCCACTGTGTCACACTCCAAGGGGCCCCCATAACAAATCCTGTCACGTGTAAAGAGGGGTCCAGCCCAGTGAGCCAGGCTGGGAGGCCCCCACATCCCAGACCAGCCATGGAGGGTTACTGGGGCCAAGTCTGGGCTTTGAACTGTGCAGGAAGACACAGTCCATGTGGGTTACGAAAACGGAAAACCAGGGCAAAATGCCAACTTGGGAAGGCCCTGTGTGTCGGAACAAAGAGGAAAAGACCCAAAGGGGATCCCCAGGAAGAACCACATGAAGGAGGAGAAACAGAAAATGGGCCTGTGAAATGCAAACTGCTTTTTGAGGTGTGACACCAAAAATTCAGGTGGTGGGGGGGACATCCAATTCCTCATGCTTGTGAGGGATCTCACAGCTACCTGTAAGACCATTGTGGCAGGCAGGTCAGTGCTACATGTTTTGCCTTGTCCTTCAGCTGACGACCTGATCAAAAAGCTCTGTCTGACTGAGCCAGGGGTGAAGTCAGGAGTGGGCTGGGACTTGGGCACTCACCCCACAGCTCCAACCCTTCTGAAGGGCACAGCAGCCCCAGGGAGCATCCCAGGGAGGGATGACAGCCTCCCCAGTGTCCCCACTACTTGAGCTGGTCCAAAGTGCGTGAGGAAATAGAGTCCAGGCACTCTCTGTCTCTCCTGCATTCATGCTGCAAGTGATCCCCAGCCCTGGTTGCCTTTCTTCCCCTTCTGCCTCCCCACCAGCCCTGATGCCCTGGACAGCAGGAGACCCCCTGCCCTGGGGCTCCTCGGGCAGCTTCCACATTTCTCCAGTCTCCTTTCCCTGTGCCTGATGCATTTTCGCTGGCTCACACCAAACTGCAGGGTCATGGCTTATGGGTGTCTGGATTAATGCTTTACTCCGGATGAGTTTCACCTTTGAGGGGTGTCTTATCTTCTGAGTGTCCATTCACTGTTCACCCCAGGGCACACAGAAAGTGTCCTTTCTTTCCTGACCCCTCCAGACTCCTTTCCACAGGGAACACTACATGCCATCAGCCCTGCTATACATGTGGCTACCTAAGAGGTAATGGAGAGATCCTGCAGCACCTACACAGCCCCTGGACACCAGGAATAGTCTTTAAAAGCACCACTTGCTGTCCAGTAGATCTCAGAGTTGCCACAATTTTACCACCTCCAATACAGGGAGAAAAGATTGAGAAAAGACATTTTTAAAAGTCCAATTCTTTGTACTTATTTTTGGCAGCATATTTCTTAGGACAACCCAGCCTTCAGGCACTGCACTCAGGAGACCTCTTTTATTGCTGAGATGCTCTCAGGGAGGCCGGATCTAGTAGAGTGTTCAAGGCATTTGTGAAAGGGTCAGACACAACAGATGAAGCCTCTAGAGAAGTGGAATGAAGCCAAGCAGTTACCTCTTATGACAAGTATAACAAGGGAAAAATAAATCAGAAGTCTGACCTAATCCAAGTTGCAAGTAATCTGCAGAATAGGTGAGGCAGGTTACTGCTGGTGGAACAAGGTGCGTTGGATCAATTCCTTCACCGCATCCTTGAGCTCCCTGTTCCTCATGCTGTAGATGAAGGGGTTCAAAGTTGGAGGTACCACTGAGTACAGAACAGCCACCACCAGATCCAGAGATGGGGAAGAGATGGCGGGGGGCTTCAGGTAGGCAAAAAATGAAGTGCTGATGAACAGACCGACCACGGCCAGGTGAGGGAGGCATGTGGAGAAGGCTTTGTGCTGTCCCAACTCAGAGGGGATCCTCAGCACGACCCTGAAGATCTGCACATAGGACATCACAATGAAAACAAAACAAGCAAAGACTACAAATACACTAGCCACAAGTAACCCAACTTCCCTGAGATAGCCTGAGTCTGAGCAGGAGAGCTTGAGGATCTGGGGAATTTCACAGAAGAACTGGTCCACTACATTGCCGTGGCAGACAGATATTGAAAATGTATTGGCTGTCTGCAGCAGAGCATTGAGGAACCCACAGCCCCAAGCAGCTGCTGCCATGTGGACACAAGCTCTGCTGCCCAGGAGGGTCCCGTAGTGCAGGGGTTGGCAGATGGCAACGTAGCGGTCATAGGCCATGATGGTGAGAAGAGCACACTCTCCTCCAACGGAAAAGACAAAGAAAAATACCTGGACAGCACAGCCTTGGTAGGAGATAGCCCTGATATCCTGTAAGGAATTGGCCATGGAATTGGGGAGAGTAGTGGAGATGGAGCCCAGGTCAAGGAGGGAGAGGTTGAGGAGGAAGAAGTACATGGGGGTGTGGAGGTGGTGGTCGCAGGCGATGGCGGTGATGATGAGGCCGTTTCCCAGGAGGGCAGCCAGGTAGATGCCCAGGAAGAGCCAGAAGTGCAGGAGCTGCAGCTCCCGCGTGTCTGCAAAAGCCAGGAGGAGGAACTGGGTGATGGAGCTGCTGTTGGACATGGTCTCCCCATGAACCCAGGGGTCTGTACCAGAAGGAAAAGACAGTGATAAGTGAGGACAGACTTCTCTGTGCAAAACCAAAGACATCCCTCAAATATTCATGCTCCCTCAGCCACACCCCCCTCCCTTTCTCCTGCTTGGCAGGACCTTTCTGCAGCTCCCTGGCTGTTGCTCTGGTTTGTGCTGGCTGGGGGTGCTGTGAAGAGCAGGGCCCGTGGGCTTCCAGATATGTTGGACATGCTCTAGGCCAGGCTCTGCCTGGGAGCAGGGGGTACGTAGGGACCAGGTCTGATAGATTTTCTCAGGTGACTTCCCTCTCATCATCAAAGGGCTTGACAGCATCTCCACTCCCAATCCCAAGCAAACTTGACTGCATCAGGCTTTTTTTTGTGTTGTCTCTTTTATAAAGTTATTCCTTTCTACCACACCAACCCACTCCAGCCCCATCTCCTCTGAGGACTCTTCTGTGAAATCAGAAATGCTGAGCATCTCTGCTGCACTCAGGCTGAGCAGCCACAAGTCCTGGGAGGCAAAAGAATTTGCCGTGGCTTAGCACAGGGGCAGGCAAGCTGGTCTGTCCCTTTGTCTTGTTCCCGGCTGCCCTGTGTCTGCCCCTTGAAATGGACGGGGATTGAACTCTTGAGGTACCCAGAGAAGCAATCAGACCCCGCTGAGAGCAGAGGGATCCACTGCAGATCACTAAGTATTTCACCCTGTCTCCCAGTACTTTAGCAAAGTCTCAGCACCCCACTCCTTGCCAAGGACACAGAGTTCATTTTTCCAACAAAGTAACATCTTCCTTCTTGTAGCATCTCAGGGCTTCTCCAATGCGTTTTACACACAAATGCTGGGGGAGAGATTTGCTGTCTGCAGGGCGGCTCCCAGCTTGGGAGGACACCCCAAGGAGTCACCAAGTGTCCTCATGGTGGCATCTCCTGAAATCAGCTCAGTCCCCACCCGCACAGGCTGCACGGCCCAGAGCCCCACAGCTTCGAGGAGAGCTGGGACACCGGGTTCCCACCGACACGTCTGCGTGGGAGGACCCACGAGCTCCGCGCTGACCCTTCAGCTGAACCTCCCATCCCCAGAGTGCCTGACAGCCGCAGCAGGAGTGGCACAGGCACAAGGAGAGATGAGCAGATGCGCCGGAATGGCCCAGCTGGGAGAGGCCAGCAGAGAGACAGCCAGGCACTCGGGACAGCCTTCCCCTGTCCCAGCTCTGCCCGCCACCTCCCAGCCGGTGACACCGCAGGGCAGTCACCCTCAGCCCCTGTGCTGCACAGGCACGGGGCAGGAGAGATGCCCTTCACCTCTTCTTGGCGCTCAGGGGGGCGAGGAGGCTGCTGGTGGCCTGGACTCCATGGCTGTGAGGGCAGAGGCTCTGCTGGGTGGGAGAGAGAAGGGGAGAGATGTCAGTGTCACAGAAATCGGGAATGAAAACTCCTTCATGCTGGGTTTAGCATTAACGAGCAGGCATTACTTTATGTGGTTGGGGACATGAGGGAATCATTCCACCTGACATGTCCACTGTACATTACAGTAGCCAAAGCTTACATCACTCTCTTACATACATATTTATCAAATTTCCTAAAACTCATTATCATATATACATAGTTATTAGGCATGCAGTTTAGGTCCCCGAGGGGCTTCCATGGGGGTCATTGGTGGTCTCTAGCAGTCTCTGGTGGTGTTTGGAGAGGAGCTCTTCTTGAACATTTCCTACATATTAGAATTGGACTTCATTGGTTTATGTATGCACTTCTTATCTCCAAACTAGCTTCAGCTAGTTCATTCTTTTTCAGAGCACCTTAATCTCCAAGGACAAGGGCTTCTCATTAGGAGTCTCCCAATTTACACACAAAGCCTCTCCATTTAGGCATTCCCCACGAGGTGTTTAGCACAGTTGCCTAGCTGAAGGACCTCTGTGCAACAGACAACGTGTTGCAGGTGTTCGACAGATTGCTTAAGGTCTTATGCTACCTTAAACAATTGTTTTTTTCTTCACCCATTTTCCAACATCAGGGGAAGGGACCTACACTGCAGGGCATGGCAGGAGGTGCTAGTAGATCCCCTGAAACAGGATTTCTGATAAAATTCTCACTCCCTGCCCACATCTCTGCTGCCTGGAGTTGTGCCTGCTGGCAGCCTGGTTTCTCGGTTCCCATCTCCTGCACTCACAGACCCCATCCCAACTGCTGCGTGCTCAGCTCTGCCCTGCAGACACCTCTTGGGGCAGAGCACTGCCCAGGACCTTCTCTGTGCTTCAAAATTCATGTAGGAATGGCAGAGAAAATCTGCCAAGCCTGCTGCTGGTGATGCCGGTGATCTGTAAGACATGGGGGATTGCTCTGATGCTCCCAGACTCATTCACCTCTCAGTGAAACAGATCTGCATTGTCAGTACCTTCTCCAAACCAGTGAGAGTCATTCCCATCTCTCACTGCTCACCCAGCCAACCCAGAGTAGCAAACTGAAAGCACAGGCTCCTTCCCTTGCAGCTGAAGCCTCCCTTTTTTCTCTCTTGCAAGTTTCCCCCCCAGTGCTGTCCAGGCTGTCAGCAGGAGCTGTGGGCATCCCTGACCCACGCCTCACCCCCTCAACAGCACAATGACCCTGCCTTACCAGGGGTGACTGTGATGAAGGACAGCCCGGGGTGCCCCTGGCTGCACACCCAGCTTCACGCTCCTGCAGCTGTGCCCAGGAAAAGGGAGATGACATGCCCTGTCCCCCCGACCGTTCGGCAGATAATCACTGCTCCAGAGAGCATCAGCCCTGGGATGTGCCAGCTCTAGAAGGACCCTCCCAGAGACTCTACCAGTTCCCACCGGCAGCCAGAGACTTACCGTGTTAGGAGCTGTGATGATTTGTCCCCCAGTGAACTCTCAGCATCCTCCCACTCCACACTGTCTTACATCCCTCTCACTTCTCTCCTCTCCCCTTGTCACCCGTGGGCAGTGCCCTCAGCCCTGCCGTGCTCTG
Source organism: Tyto alba (assembly GCF_018691265.1). NCBI lineage: Eukaryota > Metazoa > Chordata > Aves > Strigiformes > Tytonidae > Tyto > Tyto alba. The sequence goes on along the minus strand of NW_024881312.1, from coordinate 185,314 downwards.
CAGAGATGCTGCTCCCGGGCAGAGCTGTCTCTCTCCAGTGCTTCCGCTTGCCATCAGCTCCTCCTGCCCCTGGAGCCCGGCCCAGCCCAAGGCACCACTTTCTCTACCCCGCTGCTGTCCCTCGAGAGATCCCTGGTGCTCGAGGGCTGACAGCTCCCGAAAGGCAGCGGGGCCACCCCTGGGGAATGTTCTCTGAAGTCAGCTGAAGTAATCACCAATGTACCTCTCCCAACAGTGGAGAGAGACTGATTCCAACATGGTCTGGCCTGATAAAGCTGTCAATGCGTCTGTCTGGAAAATGGAATTTTCCTGTCCGAAACCAAAAAAAGGATGCATAGGGAGGGATAAAGAAGGAATTTGTTTCCCCTGTGCAGGGCAGGAATTCAGCTGAGGCAATGTGGGCATCTCATCCAGAGCTGGAAGCCCTTGGGCTCAAGCAGGACTCAGCTCACCCCATGCACCCCACATCTGACATGATGGGCAGCTTTGGCATCTTCTCACAGAAGTCACCCCTGCATGCCCCTCTCCCTGCTGCTAACAAAAACCTTGCCACGTAAGCCCAATACAGGTGCCTGGTCATCCTTCCTATGATGTGCCCTCAAATACTCCAGGGTGTCTTTAATCTCAGGGTATGACTGCTGCTTGACATATTCAGTGTGTTTTAACCACTGAAAAATGGTTATTGTCAGCCTGGCTTGCACTTCCACTCTTTAAAATCTTTTTACTGGGTCTTGTGTACATGACAAGACTTTGAGGAGGGAACAGAAACAGAGGTGGACGGGACTGAAGAGGATTACCAGTAGGGTAGATGCATGTTATGGTCCTTATCATGTGTGATCAGTGCCAGTAAATGCCTCGTGGAGTCGATGTCATCAGGACTGGTCATGGTCAGACAAACTGTGCTCCTTTTCACATATAACATCCATGGACATTTTTATCTGACCTAATCTGTAGAACTTCCACAAACAAAAATTTCCATTTCTTAGGACAGGAATCACCCTGTTTTCAGAGAAACAATTTAAAACCCAAAGTGAAAAATACTCGTTCACAGAGAGGTCCAAAATATCTGGGTGTGACATTTAACAAGTGGGTCAATCGGAGGAGCCTCCCAGGGTGACCTTGCCGACTGAGGGTGGGGGTTTCTGCTCTGGGGTCTGAGAGTCCTTATGGGATGCCAGAGAGAGCACTGGGGATTGTGCCAGGCTTGCTGTGGCATGCCTAGGAAAGAACCAAAGGCAGGGAAAGGGAAGGACCAAGGTGGTTTGGGAGAAAGAAGCATCGGAAAACAGGGGGAAAAGGGATGAAAGGAGCTGGTCACATGTGGCTGGTCAGTATACTGGTTTAGGCATACCATGGAACTGATGACTCCAGTCTGTCCTGTCTTCTTATGAAATTCCATCCACCACAACTTTCTGGGGTGAGGAGATGTCTGCTCTTGGTACGGATAGAGGTCCAAGGGCCCATCCCTGGAGTGGGAAGCACGAGTCAAAGGGGCTCATGCACCTTCAGGGCCAGCAACTGGAGAGATCAGGCTGTGTGCATGTGTCATGTTGGTGGGTATGTCAGTGGGTGGAACCACTAGTGCATCAAACCAGATTAACCAGCAAGTAGGAGAGTCCTGGGAGCCAGGTATTTAGAGACCCTATCTGGACTAGACCCTGGTGAGCCCAGAGATCTGTGAGTTGGTTGCTCAAGGAGAAAGTGGCCCAAAGCACACCTGGAGAAATGTGGGGTCTTGCAGTCAGGTACTGATAAGGCCACAGGTCTGGACCTGGGGAGGAGGTTGTCCTGGTGTGAGAGAGCAGCAGGAATGCATGGAGCTCTGCCTGGGGACTAACAGTGAGTTAGCTGAGAGCTGATAGGCCAGGATCAGAGGGCAGAACAACATGGGCAGCACTGTGGGAGGATGGGTGGATTTCTGCTCCAGACCTCTTGATCAGGTAGATGAGGCCTTCTTCAGACAATTGGAAGGAGCTTCATGCTGCAGGCCCTGGACCTCATGGCAGACTGAAACTGTCCCAACTGCCTCTGCTAAAGAGGTGCAAGCCACCCAGGAGGATTTTGGAGCTCACTGGTGACATCTTCCTGACAAGGGTGACTGAGGAGCCAGTGAGGTGAGGTGCCCTGCAGCAGGACTTGATACTTGCAAACAAGGAAGAGCTGCTCAGGGCTGTAACAATCAAGGGTGAGAAAGTAGAGTGTAGGATGCTGAGAGAAGGGAAGAAAGCAAGGGGCAGGACGTCAGGAGAGCAGGCTTTGACCTGCTGAAGGACCTGCTTGGAAGAATCCCATGGGATACAGCCCTGAAGAAAAGTGCAGAGAGCTGTTTGATGGTTAATGATCTCCTCTTTGCACTCCAGATCAGTCACAGACATGCTGGAAGTCAAGAAAAGGTGTCAGGAGGATGGCATGGATGAAAAAGGAGCTCCTGACAGAAACCAAGCATGAAGAAGGACAGAGGAGGTGGAAGCTGACTGCATTCCAGGCTCAGCGGTTCTGTGATGCTGTGCTGGAGAGAGACATTTGCGTGTGCATGTGCTTGTCTGTGCGTGGAGGAACTGGGGGATGAGGGAATCCTGGATCCAGGTCCCAGACAGCTGGAGGACCTAAAACCAGCTTCTGGAGAGATCCTTATTGTTTCAGTCTCTATACAACTGCAACTCTCAGGCTGTTATTACGTGAGACCACCACCATCAAGGTGAGCTATCTGCACAGAGGCACTAACAGCTGACCAAATGGAGCTTCAGCCCAGGGAAACCTGAGAAACTCTGGGATTCCGGCCAACAGAAACCTCTTGAAGTTTACAAGAGTGTCCAGTCCTGCATTAGGAGGAAGAATAATCTCCTCATTTCTCAGGGCAGGCTTGGACCTGAGTAGCTGAGCAGGGACCCTGAGGAGAAGGGCCTGGGCACTACGAGGACACCATACAAGATAGCGGTGCATGCTGACAAACAAGGCCACCTGCATACAGGTCTGCACTAGGATGAGCATGGCCACCCAGACTATCCTGACATGGATGAAGTGTGTTTCAGAGATGGTGGAGGTTTTTCTCTAAATTGAGAAACAACATGAGAAAGAAGAATGGCACAAAGTGAAGCTTTGGAAGTTGAGACTGGACATGAGGATTTTGTGTTACGTTGAATTACATCAAGAGTCTCTCCAAGTGCAGTACAATAGCCACCCAGAAAGAGTCTGGATTAGCCAAAGCTTTGCATTCCAACCAACAGCCCATGAGGATGGAGAGATATCAGTAAGGGTAGGAAGATGGTCAAGTGAGAGCAAGGCTGGTAAGCACGGTGGATGTCCGGAGCCTTCAAGAAAACAAGTGCAGGCCTACCAGGAGACACCTAATCCTTACAGCACTGGGGCCTCATGGCCCCCTTGTCTCCACCCAAGAGCCTGGCAGGTGTCGAACCATAATCCTGCACTTGGCATTGCACATCCCCACAAAACACTGCCCTGAGAAGAGCTCTGAGCCTTCAATCATTTCCTCAACATGGGTAAAAGATATCCCTCCCTGTCACTGTCTGGAAGCCCTGTCTGTTACTAAGACAAGAAAAGATGGTTTTTATACTTAAGTCTTTTCCTGATAAAAGAAATGACACTGCTGAAAATAAGTTTCTCTCCCCATCTAAGGGGAACATCAGTGATTACTTCAGTCTGCTTCAAAGTAGATTCCCCTGGAGCCCAGGGACACCCGAGGGAGCCCAGAGGGGACAGAGAAAGTGCCACCTTGGGCTGGTCCCCTGCTGAGCTGGGCCGGGCTCCTGGGCTGGAGGGAGCTCCTGGCAAGTGGCAGCTGCAGAGAGACAGCTCTGCCCAGGAGCAGCTCCTCTGCAAAGCGCAGCAGGGCTGGGGGCACTGCCTGCAGGCACCCAGGGCAGAGCAGCGAGGCAGGGAGAGGTTCCAGGCAGCGTGGAGTGGGAGGATGCTGAGAGCTATGATTATGAGTCTTCTTCCAAAGTTGTTCTCAAGAACATGCCCAAGGAATAGGCTCTAAAGAGGACTGTTTCTTTGCTCAGGTGCTACCTGTTGGTGAACAGCACCCACACAGATGATGAACAATCTCCAGTTAACTTGCCTGTGGCTTTACAGCATGTGATAGGGCTGATGGCAGATGAGGGTTTTTTTCTGGAAGGAATCGGAGCTGCCAGCAGAGTGCAGGATCTGCAGGATCAGTGTGTGCCAGGAGGTCAGCAGTGACTGAGCATAAATGTGTTCAAGGTGGGGGGCCCAGGTCTAAAGTGTTAAATCTGGGTGTGAAGTGCTGAGTGAGGGCTCTGCACCCCCAAGGGACACAGCAGGCACAGGGAAAGGAGCCTGGTGAGTGATTGTTCCACCATCAGTGGACTCTTGTAGCCTGAATCCAGTGCAGCACCCAAAACATCTTGTGGTGTTGGCAATAAGGCAGGGTACCTCTGAGCACCCTCCATGGCCACATAAGAGCTTCTGTGGGAGGCAGTCGGTGGCAGTGATGTCCCTGAGCTGGGTCTGCCTCCCAGCCTGACCAGCACAGCCTGTAAAATCATCCTGTGACCCCAGGCAAGCCCACTTGTTCCTCAGAGCAGCATCAGCAGCTCAGGGGCTGTGGAGAGCATGGAAAGCGGGTGCAGAACTGGCTGTCCAGGCCAGCACAGATGTGCCCACCTTGAGGAAAGGTCCTGTGGAGAGGCGGATGTCCTGGGAGAAGAGCAGGACACCGTGTGCACAGGAGGGCAGACGTGGAAAGAGAAATTCTTTGCTGTGGGTGCCAGCTGAGGGCAGGGTGCCCTGTGGCTGGGGCAGCGGAGCTGCCTGAGGAGTCCCAGGGCAGGACTCTGTGCTGTCCTGGGGAGCGGGGCTGGCCCGGGGGGCTGCAGCCTCCTGGGAGGAGATCTCCAGGCTATGACAGCAGGAGAGACACTGACAGTGACCTCCATCTCCTCCTTGCTGTGGGGCCAGACCAGACTGGGCTGCTCTGCTCGGCTGGGGAGAAGGCTGGGGAGTGGGGAGAGCTGGAAAGGCTGGGATGTCTGGGCTTGGAAGTGCTGGGCAAAGTAAAACACTGCTGTACCCCTAACATGTGTGAGTGTGCAAGGTCAGAGCACACAGCTGTGTCCTCGCACAGCCAGGCCTCTCCTGGGAGAGACATGAAGGACCATCAGAGCAGGACCTGCTCTCTGCCCGTGTGCTCTGGACACCCGGGAAAGCTGCCCAGGGCAATCATCACATACCAGCCAGTAACAACCACCATTTCCAGCACGGGCCTCTCACCCCAGCTCAGAGAGGTTGTTTTCCCTCCATGGAGGGACACTGAGTGACCAGGTCAGCAGTCCATGTTTGCATTGTACAGATGAGTCGTGAGTATGCAAATTGTGTGCACGTGGGAGATGAACCTGAATGAGCACAGATGCCCTCAGCTATTCCTGGGTCCCATGAACATCTGTGGGACAGACAGTGTCTCACAGTCACTTCACTTGAGCGTACTGTCCCCTGGGAACCCACCAGAATGCAGCACTGGGATGTGCTTCCTTGAGCTGAGGTCCCCGTGTCCATTCCTCATGCCTCGGGGCACCTCAGAGGAGTGCAGAGCAGGGTGGTACACTGCGAGTCTGAGGTGCCCGCCAGCCTCTGGGAGCAGCAACTGGAGGCCAGAGAGACACTAAGTTGTGACAGTGCACTGCCTCTGCGTGTGCAAGGGAAGGACTCGTGCCTCTGAACACCCCTGTGGGCATGAAGAGCACACGAGGCCAGCTCAGATGTGGACATCATCTCCTCAGATGTGGTCCAGGGGGTCCCTGTTGTGGTGACAGCAACCTTGCCTGAGCCCACCATCCCCCAATCCCCATCACCATTCCCCCGGTCCCTGTGGCCTGTGCCCCACACTGTCCCCATGTCCCCCCAAATTCACCAATTCCCACAGGTGATCACCTCCAGCACCAGCCCAGCACCCACTGCCACCTCCCCTGTCACCACCACTCTCCCCAGTGTCCAGCCCATGGTCAAACTGGTGGCAGTGGAGCCCAGGTCCCCAGTACCACAGGCAGCGTCCAGAAGTACATCATGGTGTCCACACCCCCCACCAGTGACACCAATTTGCACCAGGACCCCTAAAGGTACCACCATTCCGGACCCCAACTGTGCCCCTCCGCCACTGCCTCTCCTGCTGTCCTCTCCACTGTCCCCCCCAAATCAGAGGCCTGAGAGGACTGTCCAACCCCCCCCACCACCACCTCAGGAAAGCTAACGGGACCCCTAGATGGTGGCAGACTCCCCCCAGTGACCCCACTGGGACCCCACTGCTCTGGGGATGGGTGGTGGCCTGGGTATCTCCTCACTGTTCCCATGTCCCCCACACAGTGTCCCCCAGTGTCCTGGAACCACTCTATGGGGACGAGGGGTGGCCTGGGGATCACCCAGTGTTTCCCTGTATTGTTGTCCTGGGTTTCAGTGAGTGGTGGGGTTGTTTTTCGTAGCAAGGGAGGGGGCTATAGGGATGGCCCCTGGGAGAAGTTTCTTGAAGCTTCCCCGGCTCCAAGTCTGCCCCACCTCACCAAGGCCAAGGCGTCAACTGCGCCTCTGCGCTAATATGTTTAAGAAGGGACGTGGTGAGAAGGAGTGGGACTTGTAAGAGGAATTGCGGCAGCTGCGTGAACACAAAGGTCAATGGAGGAACGGAGGAAGAAAGGAGGGGGGAGGTGTGCTGGAGCAGAGACCCCCCTGTATCCTCTGGTGAGATGACAGGTGGCCCCCCGCCCCGTCACCCATGAAGATCCATGGTGAGCAGACACTGATTTATGGTCTGTGTTTTGCATAGATGACCAAGGTGACAGTGCCCGAAAAAAGCTGGGATCATGTGGGAAAAGGTAGACCCCGCTGTTGTAGTTCAGCGCTGGGAGGATTCCAGCACGTGGGGCTGTCCCACACCGAGCAGCTCGGGAAGGGCTGCAGCCCATGAGGGACTCCAGTTGGAGAAAGTTGGTGCCCACACTGGAGAAGCGTAGGGAAATGCTGCGGCCCGTAGGAGGGAGTCATCGAAAAAGTTTGTGGAGGACTGTCTTCTGTGAGAGGGGGACCACGATGGAGCAGGGGAACAAGTTCCAGAGCTCCCCCCACCGAAGATGGAAGAAGTGGCAGCACTGCTGCACCCCCATTCCCTGCCCCTACGCCGCTGGGGGAGGATAGAGATATCGGAGCAGAGCTGAGCCCGGGAAGAAGAGGGGTGGGGGGAAGGTGTTCTCAGATGGGGCAATGCTTCTCACTGTCTTATTCTGCTAAGTGTTGTTGTTAGTTCTGTAATAAATCTATGTTCTCTTTTTCTTCCCCTAACGAGTTTGCCTTTTGCCTGTGACCATTATGGGTGATTTGCCCCTCCTGGTCCTATCTCGAAGCCCAAGCCTGGCTTATTTGTCCCTTCTCATTGCTGGGAAGGAAGGGAGGAGTGAGCGGCTGTGTGGTGCTCAGATACCCTCTGAGCTCAAACCACAACAGTTGAGCAACCGGCTCTGACCTCAGAGCTGGCCCTACCTGGAACCAAAGGCAGGACGAGAGACTTCCTGAGCACAGGGCAGTCGCACCCTGCATTGTCCCAAGAGCTTATGCTGTAGAGACCCTCAGCTCCTGGTGGAGCTGAACCCTGAAAGCCTCCAGAGATGGAGATCACAGAGAGTCTCTGGGTGTCCTGCTGCACTGCAGCACCAGCCTGCTAGTCAGATTTTCCTGTTGCCCAGGGTGAAGCTCTCAAGAGGCACTTTGTGGCAGTTGCCTCTGCCATACCGTCTTCCGCCAGAGAAGAGTTTGGCTCCACCATGATCTATTCAGGTAGGCATCACCTGCTTTAGAGTGCCCTGTGCCTCTCCTTCAGCAGGCTGAAGAGGCCCGTTCCCTCAGCCTTTCCATATATCTCATGTGCTTCAGAGCCAAAACCCCATCACGACAGACTTCCTCTGGACTTCTCCAGTTTCTCCATCCACCCACTGAAAGGGGAAACCCACTGGTGCATATAGCATCCATCATAACTCCCATGCCCAACTCCTCAAGGCCGCTCCTCAGCCAGTCCTGTTAAAGCCTGTCCTGGAGCAAGGGGTTATTCTGCTCCTGGTGTGGACCTTGCCCCCTTCTCCTTGCAAAACCCTCCTCCTTGTAAATCTTCAGGAGATTTCTGTTGGCCAAATAGGAAACTGCCAAGGTACCTAAGGACTGAAACTTCAACATTTCAGCATTTCAGGCTCATGGGCCAATGCCTCAAACAAGATAACAATATGAGGAGTTGAAAGACACTACAGGTAATGAAAGAGAATTTTGTGTTTAAAGGGGTTGCCGCCCAAGGAGCAAAATGCTACAGCAGCCATGTCAGCAATACTAAAAGAGGGTACAAAAAAAGAAATGCATGGCCAATGGGGAAAGCATTAACAGGCTAGGCTATTCTTTTTGGAGGGTATTAGGATAGTGAAAGAGAAATTAAGGAGCAGGAGGAGGAGGAAAGAGGAATGTAACATTTAGGGGGTGGTTAATGATGGGGGAGAGCAGAATCGTCAGAGTTTGAAAGTGAAGGCACAGAGTGAGACCCCGTGTGATGTGCTCTGTATTCACGCCCTGCCCTGCACCTGCGTGACAGGGAACGGCCAGCCCTTGCCTCACTGCAGTGGGATGCGGGGGCTGGCCCAGGGGCACTGAATCTGTCCGCGGTGCCCAGCACGGTGCCTGTAGCACGACCAGGCTGAATGGGGGAGGTCCCTGCAGAGGGCCTGTGCTGTCCATGTCAGTGACACGCAGTTGTGCTGGAAAGTCCCAGTATCTCTAGCACTACTGGCCTGTATTTGCATATCCTGTATTTGGATATTAAACTGAGATTCATCTGCACTAAATTAGGTTAAGCACTGAAGGGATGTACATGAGAAAACTGCCATTATATTCAAAGGACAGGTGGGAAACTCAGGTAATGACAAAAGGAAAGAAAGGCTTAGATCTTCCTAGGGTACATGATTCCATTTGGTCAGATAAATATCTCTGTAGGCTGCCATGCACATACGGAGTAGGGAAACGTTCAGTCATCCTAAATGTGGGCATCTGCTGTTGGGCAAAGGAACTCACAACCAGGCTCCAGGATGCTGCCCCCAGATGCTGCCCCGTCTGTCAGAGCTGCTCTGTTAGAGCTTGCAGCTACTTACACATATCTTGGACCACCTCGGGCACCCCAAATGTCACCAGGTATTTGTCTAAGGAGCTCACTGCTGGCCTCCATCTCCATTAATTAGCAGGGCAGATGAGACAGGCAGCTCACATGCAGGTGCCTATTTTGTGCACACCTGAACTGAGGAGAGAGGAACCCCAGGTCTGTGGGTTTGTGACAGTCACGAGAGGGAGCTGAATCCCCTTCTAGGCCCAGGACCACAAGTCTAGAGTGAGATGCCTCAACAGACTCAGCTGAATCACTTCCTCATCAGGGGTAAAAGAAATCCCTCCTTGTCACTGTCTGCAAGTCCTGTCTGATATTAAGACAAGAAAAGATGAGTCTTATACATAAGCCTATCCTGATAGAAATGACACTGCTGGAAATAAGCGTTTCTCCCCAGCTGAGGGAGGGAACATCAGCGATTCCTTCAGCCTGGTTCACAGCAGTTCCCCTGGAGCCCCAGGGACACCCGGAGGGAGCCCAGAGGGGACAGAGAAAGTGCCGCCTTGGGCTGGTCCCCTGCTGCTGAGCTGGGCCGGGCTCCTGGGCTGGAGGGAGCTCCTGGCCACTGAGCAGTGCTTGTGAGAGACAGCTCTGCCCAGGAGCAGCTCCTCTGCAAAGCGCAGCAGGGCTGGGGGCACTGCCTGCAGGCACCCAGGGCAGAGCAGCGAGGCAGGGAGAGGTTCCAGGCAGCGTGAGTGGGAGGATGCTGAGAGCTCACTGCAGGAGAAATCTTCACAGCCCTTGACTCGGTAAGTCTGTGGGTGCAGGGCAATGTACCTGAGAGTCCTGGAGGGTCTCTTAGAGCTGGCCCTCCCAGAGCAGATAGGATCTGCAGGATGGCTCTCAGGGTTTCTTTTGTGTGAGAAGGACATGGTGCAGAGCAGGGCTTCCCTGCTGCACCCTCAGAGGGACAGGGCATCCCATCTCCCTTTTCCTGGGGCTGGCTTCGGGGTGTGCAGCCGGTGTGCAGGCAGGGGTGCCCAGGGCTGTCCTTCCCAGCAGGGTCCCTGCACCCCAGGGGGCTGTGTGCTGGGGCAGGGACTCTGCCGCCTGCCAGGGTCAGCACTCAGCCTGCCCGGGAGCTCCCCACGGCGCTGTGGGGAGAAGCTGTGGGGGGAAGGAGAGAACCCCGCCAGGGCAGGCTCCTTCTGCTGTTGAGAGAGATTGCTGTGTGTGTCAGACTGCTCACAGCTCCAGATCACCTTCAGGATATTACCTGGGGGATGTTTCAATGGGAAGGACAAGGCAGGGGCTACCTGAAGCAAAGTCACTTTCTAGAGCCTGTGCTTTCAGTTTCCTGCTGTATGGGGAGGCACAGAGATGTTAATGGAGATGTCATGTTTGTACAAGACACTGAGACTCCTTGAGCATTGCAGTGACAGGTTAATAGGTCAGCAAGGAATTCATAAAGCCCTTCCCCACCTTCAGCCCAATGATCAGCATCAACATCATCCTCAGGGTTGATCTCAGCTGTTCTTTAGGGCCTCCAAACACCGAGCTATCCTTAGACTATGCATGCTGTCAGAGGTATCTGCAGGGCAGAGCTGAGCATGCAGTGGGTCGGATGGGGGCTGTGGGCACTGACAGGGAGGAGACATGGGGACAGAGAAAGAGCCCCTGGCAGGGACATCTCCAGGCAACAGAGAGGGCAGGGAGAGAGAGGGAGAGGGAGCTGCTCCCAGAGACACTGAGGGAGGGGGGATTCAGGCAACTCCCTGCCATCCCTGCAGTGCAGACCCCTCCCCTGGTCTCTACTCTCACTCAGCAGAGCTTCTGCCCCAAGGCCATGTGTTCCCAGGCTTCATCACCCAGATGGCATCCTGACAATTTAGGAGTTTGAACATCCCAGTACCTGTCTCTCTCCCCCTGTCCTGCCTCCCTCAGCAGCAGCATTGGAGCATGTCTCTCTATTTCCCCTCCTGTCTGTGCTGCCCTTGTTCTTGCCCTCAGAACCTCTGGGGAGGAGTGTTTCAGCTGCAGCTCAGACAATGAAACATTGGGTCTTGCCCTGTAGATGTGTCCAGGGTAGCAAAGTGCCCCAGCCCATCCTAACCCAGAGGGCTCAGGGCAACACAGTGCTTGGGGCCGGGGAATGAGCTGACTCTGTCTGCTCACTGCAGCTGTGACACCGCCAACAGTCTCTCTGGGGTTGTCCAGTGGAAGATGCTGAAGAGCCTTCTGCATTACGAGTGAATTACAGCTGACATGAACTGTTGATTTCATACCTTTTCTGTCATACCCTCTGCTGTAGAGAAGGGCTGACTGCTCTGGAGCTGATGGGCCAAGGCTACTCGTCCTGGAAACTCACTCAGCCTGCACAACCCAGACTTCTAGCCTGAGAGACAAGCAAGGAGGGAGGTAATGTGTGTTTGGGTAGGAACAAGGGACAGAGCACTGACTAATGCATAGAGATTTGCTCAAAGAATTCTGCCTTAACTTCTCAGTGTGCTTTTCCTCCCTGGACAGGTCCCCATGCTCTGAGGCAGCGCATGTCCAACAGCAGCTCCATCACCCACTTCCTCCTCCTGGCATTCAGACAGACGGGAGCTGCAGCTCCTGCACTTCTGGCTCTTCCTGGGCATCTACCTGGCTGCCCTCCTGGGCAACGGCCTCATCATCACCGCCATCGCCTGCGACCACCACCTCCACACCCCCATGTACTTCTTCCTCCTCAACCTCTCCATCCTCGACCTGGGCTCCATCTCCACCACTCTCCCCAAATCCATGGCCAATTCCCTCTGGGACACCAGGGACATCTCCTATGCAGGATGTTCTGCACAATTATTTCTGTTTCTGTTTTTTATATCATCAGAGTACTTCCTTCTCACTGTGATGTCCTATGACCGCTATGTTGCCATCTGCCAACCCCTGCACTACGGGACCCTCCTGGGCAGCAGAGCTTGTGTCCACATGGCAGCAGCTGCCTGGGGCACTGGGTTGCTCAGTGCCATATTGCACACTGCCACCACATTTTCCCTACCCCCTGCCAAGGCAATGCTGTGGACCAGTTCTTCTGTGAAATCCCCCAGATTCTCAAGCTCTCCTGCCCACATTCCTACCTCAGGGAAGTTGGACTCTTCATGATTATTGCCTCTTTTATTTTGGCAGGTTTCATATTCATTGTGCTGTCTTACATGCAGATCTTCCGTGTGGTGCTGAGGATCCCCTCTGAGCAGGGACGGCACAAAGCCTTCTCCACGTGCCTCCCTCACCTGGCCGTGGTTTCCCTGTTTATCAGCACTGCCATGTTTGCCTACCTGAAGCCGCCCTCCATCTCCTCCCCATCCCTGGACCTGGTGGTGTCATTTCTGTACTCGGTGGTACCTCCAACAGTGAACCCTCATCTACAGCATGAGGAACCAGGAGCTCAAGGATGCACTGAGGAAAGTGTATGAATACACATTATTCTAGCACTAATAAGTTGACAACCATTCTCATATAACTCCCAGGAATTTTGTTCTTCTCTTTCTTTTTTTATTTGCTTGTTATACTTGTGAAAATATTAATTGTAGTTATGTATTATACATAAAACTTCTTCTTAAGCATAGAACTGGTTTTTTCTGTCTGCTAAACCTAATGTATATGAGGAACCAGGCTCTTTGCATAGCCAAAGAGGCTGGAATGCAATCATATGCCTCCCTTCTCATGTCCCTCCCTCCTCTGGATCTTGGGGCCCAGCCCCAGCAGGCAGAAGGGGTTCAGGAGCCCAGGGCCCAGCTGCCCCATGGAGGAGCAGCCCCCGTGGCCCTCGGGGCTGCCCCTCGCTCCTCTCTGCTGCCTGGCAGCTGGGCTGCTGCTTCCCTGGAGCCACGGCCAAGGTCAGCAGCAGGACGTGGCCTTGCAGGGCTGGGCTCTCCTCACTTCCACGCCGTCCCGCTGTGCCCCGGCAGTTGTGTCACCCCCAAGCTCTTGTGTAGCTTTTGACAGTCCCCGTGTGTCCGCAGTGGCATCCCTGTGGCTGCAGGCAGGATCAGGCCATGGGAAGCACGGTGTCGGAGCTGGCCTCCATGCCAGCACCCCCATAACCAAAGGGGCTTCTCAGGGCAGGGCCAGAAGGCTGGATACTCTTCCCAAGCTGGTGTTGGGAACACCCCCAAGGAGCTGCTCCTTCATAAGGACTTCTGCTCTTCTGAGCTTCTTGATGGATTTGGGGGGACAACTCAGAATCCTAGTGGGATCTGTTAGGGACCAAGTGATGGACAAAGACCTCCTTTCTTGGTTGCACATGTCCACGGGGACAGCAACTGATCTTTGATTTACGTGCCTATGCTGTCCCAGCTGCAGTGGGGTGATGGCAGATGCCATTCTGGAGAAGGTTGAGGAGCTGCTGAGAGAGCTCAGGGGATCTCCGGGGGTAGTATTGAAGTTCGGGTGGGCTGTGAGTGCTGCCTCATAAAGTGAGTGATCATCCAAGGTGGAGTCTCCTAGAGGAAATGTGAACCTGAGCACCCCATCCTCAGTTGTGTTGATGGACCTCATTCAATGGTGTTTAAACTAAACTCACAGCTGAGAAGTGTGTTTTAGTGTTAAGTTGTATTGTGTTTTAATTTTTCTTCTTTTTTCCTTTTCCCCAGTTATAAAAATAAACCCTCTGTGCCCGTTTTCATCAGTTCTCTAAGGAAAGCAGGTAAAAATTGCTGTGAAGAAGCTGTCACAATCAGGTACAGACTTCAATGGAGAAATCCAATGTAAAGAAAATTGATGTAAATCCCAGGGGGGCCAATGAGAGAAATAGCAAGTTTGGAGTGGTGAGGAGCAAGGTTGTCCATACGTGTGTGTAGCCTCAAGGAGCTGCTTTTCCTACCTGTCCCCACCTCCTTAGGAGACACTCTGCATAATATAAACTGGAGAATTCTTCTGTCACTTCTTCAGAGTGGTCATTGAAAATGTTCCCTTAACCTACCCTCCTGAAACCTCTCTAACTAGCTCTACAAGTCATCAGTACTTGAATAAAATGATGGAGGATTCATGGCTTGTTAGGACTTTTGTCACTGTATTGACCCCATGGTGTATTTGGGGCTGAATCAATGAAGCCCAGGTACTGAGAAGGCACTGAACAAACCTTTCAAAAGCAAACCACAAAGTTGCTTGAAGCCTTAATGGGCCTCACTGAGGGACATTATTGAAAAGCTCATGACTCATTAAGCAAATAATTGGCGGCTGTGATTGCAGGTAGGCAAAGGCACTGGGCAGCAGCTCTGGGGCTGAGAAAACCCTTGGTTTCCTTTGAAGCAGAAAGGCCAAGCTGTGACCTCCAGCCTCTGGGAAGGGGGGTCCTGTTCCTCATGCTCAGGTCATGGCTATTCCTGGGACCGTGGGATGTGGGGTGTTCGACACCGAGTGCAGGACAAACATGGCACAGCAGCTTCCCGCTTCCCTTGGGGCTGCAAGGAGGCAACGAGGCTTTCTCACAGGCTTCAGTGGCAAAGACAACTGCCATAGCCAAGGGCACCAAACACCTGGGTTCTGTTGGTGCCTTCCAGCCTTGCCAGTGCCTTTTGCCATCCCCGCCAGAGGCTGTTGGACAATATCTGATACCTGCCCCTATTTCTTTGCAGGCTGTAGGCGCCCATTTCGCTTCCCCGCCTTGGTCTCACCCCAGCATTTCTGTATCTTCACTGACGTTTCCCACTACCGAGGAAAGCTCTACCACCTCAGAAACCACCCTGCCAGCAGCGAACCCAACCCGTGAGACTTTCTGTGGCCTTTCGCCTGACCAGAGAGAAGTAACCTCACCATGACCTTCTAAACCCTACATCTGCTGCTGTCCCATCACATGTTCAGGCAGAGTGGAGATGACAATCTATCCAAGCCCTCGTCCTGGATAAGGCCCGTGGGGTTACTGTGGCAGAGGAACTTTCCCAGCCGTGTTCCTGCTGCTGGCCTCTCACCTCCAGAGACAAAACTGACCTCACAGTCCCCTTCACAGCTGCACGCTTCCTGCTCGAGTTTGAGTTTCTGAGACACAACTGACCTCAGAATAACATAGTCATCCATCAACCCCATTATGGCCCAGGACCTGGCCAAATAAAGTATGCTTCTTTTATTAAAATTAACAAATATTTCTTCTATTATAATCTATGTTTCCTACTGACTATCTGAGTGCAGAAACATTCTTTACAGGAACTGCAATATTTATGTTGGCAGATTTTATATCTCCTGTGTGCATCTTTTTTTTTGTTTTTCTTCTTCCTCAACCTATTCTGTCTTCAAAAATCTCTTTAGGGGAAAGATTACTTGATTATAGAGTAGCTCAGGTTTCAAGGGAGCCCTGAACATCTTGTCCAACTTCAAATTCAAGGCAGAGTAACTAGACGAGGTTGTTCTAGGTGTCCACCCAGCTTTGCACCATCCACAAAGGAGCTGAAAGTGCTCTCTGTCACATCATACAAGGGGATAATAAAGACATTCAACACTGTTGGCCTAAGTACTCATCACTCAGGGATGCCAATAGTGTCTGCTCGCACAGAGGACTTTACCACATTTGGGTTTGATCATCCAGACAACTTCCCATCCATCGTTACGCACATCCCTTCAGCCCAGACGCCACCAATCTGGCTATAAGGACACCACAGGAGACCATGCCAAAGGCCTTACAAAATTCCGTGTACACAGTATTCCCTTGTTTTCCCCCCAATTCTGGTTTAGCAAGGCCTTTCTTATCCTTCAAGTGCCTGGAAATGGCAGCAGGAGGATGTGTCCCATCACCTTCCGAGGGACTGAGGTAGGCTGACCAGCCTGTAATTCTCCCAATTCTCCTTCCTGCCTTCCTGAAGATGGGTTTGACATCTGCCTTTTCCAAGGACCCCAGAACCTCTCTGATTGCTCTGTCAGTTTTGGGGCACGGTCTAGAAAGAGAGAGGGGAGTGACAGAGCAGACAGGAGCACTTGCAATGCTCCTGTCCAAGGCAGCTGAGGTGAATCTCACTGGGAAGGTGGGGTTGTTCCTGCAGTCACACACAGAAGTGTCAGGGCTCTGTCAGGTGCCCACAGCTGAGCTGGCCTCGGGCACTCCTCTTACACACAGGGCTGTTCAGAGACACGAGTCCTTCCCTTGCACACGCAGAGGCAGTGCACTGCAGGAGCCATAGTGTCTCTCTGAACTCTCTGCTGCCACCCCCAGAGGCTGGGAGGCACCTCAGCCCTGCGGTGCTCGCCCTGCTCTGCACCCGTGGGAGATGCCCCGAGGCACAGGAAAGGACACAGGGACGGCGGTTCAGAGAATCACCTCCCAGTGCTGCATTCAGGGGGTTTCCCGGGGGATGTGACTCTCTACATGAAGTGACCTCAAGACACAGTCAGTGTCACAGGCCTTCATGGCACCCCCAGGAATAGCTGATGGCATTTGTGCTCACCGGGGTTCATCTCAGCTCACATACATGATGTGCAGGTTTACATCTCCTCCCTAAAATGCAAAGATGCCCTTCTGACCTAGACTTCTGATGTCCCTCCATAAAGGGATGAAGAACCTCTCTGAGCTGGGGTGAGAGGCCGGTGCTGAAAAAGGTGGCTGTGAGGGGCTACTCCATGATGATTGTCCTGGAACAGTGTCATGGTTTAACCCCAGCCAGCAACTAAGCCCCCCGCATCCACTTGGTCACTCCCCTGCGGTGGGATGGAGGAGAGAATCAGAAGGGTAAAAATAAGAAAACTAATGGCTTGAGAAAAAGGCAGTTTAATAGGTAAAGTAAAAGCTGCACATGCAAGTAAAGCAAAACAAGGAATTAATTCGCCACTTCCCATTGGAAGACAGGTGTTCACCACCTCTGAGAAAGCTGGGCTCCATCACACATAGCAATACGTAGGAAGACAAACACCATAACTCCGAATGTCCCTCTCTTCCTTCATCTTCCCCTAGCTTTATTGCTGAGCATGACATCATATGCTATGGAATACCTCTCTGGTCAGTTGGGGTCAGCTGTCCTGCCTGTGTCCCTTCCCAGATCCTTGTGCACCCTCAGTCTGCTCACTACTGGGGTGGGGTGAGGAGCAGCAAAGACCTTGGTGCTGTGTAATCACTGCTCAGCAGTAAAGAAAACGCCTGTGTAATCAACACGGTTTTCAGCACAAATCTAACCAGAGCCCCATACTAGCTACTAGGAAGAAAATTAACTCTATCCCAGTGTTTTGCCAGTTGACGGGTTAACACAAAGGACACAGGCACCGAGCTAAAGAAATAGGCTTATTTTACTTTAGTTTAAAGCAGCAGAAAGAACAAGCAAGGTAACGCACCTAGTCATTACTACAGAAAGCTGGCTGTAGTGATTAAGAAAGATCCATCACCAATTGCCCTCCTACTTTACCATCCCCCCGAGCCGTGCATCAGCTGGGGAGCCCCGTCCCAGCGAAGGGTCGCAGAGCCTTTCCCGGCAGCTGGGAAGTCCCACGCAGGGCGTCCGCTCGTAGGGGAGGTCTGCGTCTGTGCTGGGAGAGGGCCCGGCTGTTGTACAGTTTAACAAACAAGTCTAAACAAAATGCAGGGGAGATATCTGGTAGATTGACGTGCCTCACTCAGGTGTGTCCGGATCTGGCCAGGATCTGGGCACGTCTGAGGAGTTTCTGGTTTTCTTTACATTTGGGATTTATAGTTACTTCCTATTGTTTACTTATAGTTCCCAGGGATTGTTCCCAGGGTTGCATTTCATGCTGATCAGATGCTGGTTGCTTCATGATGCTGATAAGATGCTGGTTGCTGGTCGGGGAATTCACTCAGAAGTCAACTTTGGTTTGAGGCCGATTGTTTGGGCCTTTTTTTGTTTCACCCAGCCAAAACCAGCACAGGTAGCTTCTCCGGTGTGTCCAGTGAACACAGGCACAGAGCTGACACTAGTTCTTCAGGTCTCTGGCAGGAGGCCTGGCTGTGCAAGGACACTGCTGCACACCCCATCCCATGCACTCACACTGTTCACCGGTGTTTTCATCTGCCGGACAATTTCTTGGGCACATTCTTGAGATCAGCTTTGGAACAAGACCTGCGCCCTCGGGCAGTGCCCCGAGAAGATCACCTTTCTTCTTGGAAACGCTGTTGTGGAGGCCAGCTCTGTCCCAGAGGTGCCTTCTGCCTGTCCCTGCCTGCGGTCACAGAGCTCCCACCCGGCAGGATGGGGACCAAGCTGCCAGAGCACGCAGACCTTTTACCAAACCAAACAGGTCAGAAGGAGAGTGTGGAAGTGAAAGAGAACAGCTTTGGAAGACCAGTTGGTCTCTGGCAATCCTGCCATGATGGGACTCTTCCCCTCCAACTCTGCACATAGGAGTTGTTCCTGCAGCTCTGAAAGGGTCTTGGAGGAAGGATCTCAGAAAAAAAAAAAAAAAAAAGTTACTGCAGGGCCCTTTATTTTGTTCAAACACACAGAGAGCACAGCTCCTCATTTACAGAGCCACTCGGTCAGAAAAGCAAAGCAGACAGTGAATTGGGAAGGGGATGACAACATCATTACAAGTCAGATACCAACAAGAACAAAAGAAAATGCAGATGATGGGCTGGGCCTGTAATGAGTTGCATTGTAACTGTTGTGCAAAAGAAGATGAAGAGTTTATTGCTGCTTAAAAACATCAGGTCATCTATTTCCTCAGTGCATCCTTGAGCTCCTGGTTCCTCATGCTGTAGGTGAGGGGGTTCACTGCTGCAGGCAGCACCGAGTACAGAACTGACAGCACCAGGTCCAGGGATGGGGAGGAGATGGAAGGGGGCTTCAGGTAGGCAGAGATGGCAGTGCTGATAAACAGGGAGAGCACGGCCAGGTGAGGGAGGCACGTGGAAAAGGCTTTGTGCCGTCCCTGCTCAGAGGGGATCCTCAGCACGGCCCTGAAGATCTGCACATAGGAAAAAAGAATAACTATAAACCACCCAAATGCTATAGAGACACCAGCCACAAAAAGTCCAACTTCCTTGAGGTAGTCAGAGTCTGAGGAAAGCTTGAGGATCTGGGGGATTTCACAGAAGAACTGGTCCAGAACATTGTCATTGGCAGAGCGGTTGTGAGAATGTGTTGGCAGCGTGCGGGAGAGAATTGAGCAGCCCAGTGCCCCAGGCAGCTGCTGCCATGTGGACACAAGCTCTGCTGCCCAGGAGGGTCCCGTAGTGCAGGGGTTGGCAGATGGCAACGTAGCGGTCATAGGACATGACAGTAAGAAGAAAATATTCTGATGATATCAAAAATAGAAACAGAATTACTTGGGCAGCACATCCCAGGTGGGAGATGTCCCTGGTGTCCCAGAGGGAATTGGCCGTGGCTTTGGGCAGAGTGGTGGAGATGGAGCCCAGGTTTCTGCAAATGCCAGGAGGAGGAACTGGGTGATGGAGCTGCTGTTGGACATTTGTTCACTCTGCGGATGGAGGATGGTTGAAAGAGAAGAAGACATAAGCAAGTTAGGGCAGACTTATTTTACTCAATCCTATTCTATTTCCCCCCAAATCCTCCAAAAGTTATTTCTCTTTCTTTGAGGGAACTTCCTTTCATTCCTTTTCATGAGGTCAGGTTTGTGCTGCTGCTGAGGACGCTTTCTCTGAAGGGCAGAAATCCTTAACTTTCATATTGCTCTCAGCCTGAACACGGGAGCCCTGAAGGACAAACTAACTCCCTGTGTCCTAGCGCAGAGCCAGGAGGGCTGGTCTGCCCACGAGTGACCTGCTGGTCACCACAGAGGTACCCTGTGCTCACACATCCCTCCATTGGGGGATGCTATCACTAAAAACTGTGCTTGGAAGCATCCAGTTTTCAAGTCCATTTCTCCAAACTGTTCTCTCTTTCCTTGCACAGCTGAGCAGGGGGGGATGCAGAGGCGTGTCCTGACTCTCTGCTGTCTTTAGCTGCCACAGCCAGGAGCCTTTTCTCTGTCCCCATGTCACCTCCTTGTCAGTGCTCACAGCCCCCATCCACCCGCTGTGTGCTCAGCTCTGCCCTGAAGACCAAGGGGCATCTCCCTGTTCGCAGGTCCTAATGAGTAGGTCAGACAAGCACTTGATGTCTCTCCTTCCCCCCACAGCTTCTCCCACAGCGCCGTGGGGAGCTCCCCGGGCAGGCTGAGTGCTGACCCTGGCAGGCGGCAGAGTCCCTGCCCCAGCACACAGCCCCCTGGGGTGCAGTTCAACGCATGAGGCGCTGGTTGGATGGTCGCATCCAGAGGGTAGTGGTCAATGGCTAGTGGTCCAGATGGATATCAGCGACGAGTGATGACCCTCAGGAGTCCGTGTTGGGAGCAGCACTGTTTAATATCTTCATCAGTGACATAGATGGTGGGATCAAGTTAACCATCAGCAAGTTTGCAAACACCACCAAGCTGAGTGGTGCAGCTGATACACCTGAGGGATGGCATGCCATCCAGAGGGACCTGGACAAATGAATCCCTGAGAGTCCATGTGAAACTCGTGAGGTTCAACAAGACCAATTGCAAGGTTGTGCACATGGGTCGGAGCAATCCCCAGTATCGATACAAACTGGAGGATGAATGGACTGAGAGCAGCCATGCTGAGATGTGCTTGGGAGTACTGGTGGATGAAAAGCTGCGAGCAGTGAGGTTTGCTCCTCGTCATTGTCTCAGTGTTTACTCTGTCAGGTCTGTGTCCTGGTACATTTTGGTGTCTGATTTCCCCATTTTCCATTGGTTTCCCGATTGCCATTTCCTGCCCTGACACCACAGTCCATGCACAAGCCACAGGATGACGGTGCCCATCAGCCCCAATTGCATTCCGCTGCCCTGGGGAATCTCCGATCCCACCAGAGCCCCTGGTAAATATTCCCCTGCAGTCAACCCCGCTGAAGAGATGAAATCATAGAATCCTAGAATCATGTTGGTTGGCAAAGACCCTTGAGGTCATCCTTAAGATAATCACATGCAGTGGTGGGAGGGAAAACTTCCAAATGTAAAGTGGGTGATACATCAGTGCATGCCTGGAGAGCTGAAGCCACAGTCAAGAGGTAACGAACACAAAGCCCCACAAAGCCTGGCCACACGTGTCGGGGGATGGGGGCAGGTCTGGTGCCCGTGAGCTGCCTTCCTGGCCTGTGGTGGGGCTGAGGGGGCCCCAGAGAGAGGGGCATGAGCTGGGGGTCTGGGAAGGCACATGGGCCCAGCATGGGGCTCTGACATCTCCTGTCAAGTCAGGACTGTCAAGTCCAAGGGAGAGGGACCCACTGCCCTTCCCAGCGCGGGGGCAGAGGATCCAGGGGTCCGGGCTGCCTGTCCATGTTCTCTTGCCCCGACACCAAATTGTCCTCTTTGGGGGACAGTGCTCACTGGAGCCCTGGTAAGGACCTGTTCCCTGCTGTGCCTCCAAAACACCAGCTGCCCCAAGGGCTGACACCGTCTGCGCCTTCCCTCTCCCAGCCTCATGGCGGGGATGCTCCCGTTTGCCCGAATCTGCCCTTCCCTGGGGGCACATGCTGGGTGGGAAGAGGATCTCCTTTACGGAGACACTCCAGGTGTCCGGGCTCCTTCAGTCCGTCAGCTCACCGATGTGGTGCAACCAGAGAGGACCGAGGCGTCTGGGTGATGGCAGAGGAGAGGGGATATGGACACAGACATGGACGCACACAATCAAGCAGAGCGTAGCATTGCTGAAGGGGTTTATTGATCGTTAGAGGGAAATGGCCCAGGGCTCACAGGGGAACAGGTGGGGTCATCCAGGGATGATCATCTCCTCATGCCACTGGAGGGAGACAGGTCCAGACTGCCACCAGCATCTTCAGTCCTGAAAGATAGAGCCCAAAGATAGTGTCCTCTGGAACCTAAGAGGTTCTTGTCCCCACCATCGGTCTCTGAAGAGTCCTGGGGAAGGAGGAGGGCATTGGAGCCCTCATTCTACCCAGGAGAGGAAGTGGCTCTCCTGAGACCCATATGGCACCCAGAGCCCCTTGCCCAGTGAGTCATTACCCCGGGATGCCCTTAAATCTCCCATAGCCCTGCCCAGCCCTCGCGGTGACCCTGGGGGTCAGTATGGCACCGGAGCTCCTGCCTGGCCGGCACGGTGAGCCTCTGGGTCCGTAGAGCCCCACGGAGTGCCAGGAAAGGCATGGGGTCAGCTCTGTCCAGCTCAGCCTGGGACGTGGATCAGGGCGAGTCCCCTCTGTTTCCCTCTCCCATACCCAAGGTCTGCCCACCCCTGAGGGCCCAGGGGTCCCCCGGGGTCCGGGCTCCTTTGTGGGGCTGGAGATGTCCCGATGTTGCTCACCTAGACTTCAACAGCTGCAGCCAGGCGTTTCTGGCGCACAAATTCCATCAGCTTGTCATCCATAAGGGGCTGTGGAGAAAGAGATGGTTAGGGACATGCTTGGTGGCACTGGGGTGTACTGGGAGGCGGGTGAGATCAATGGGGTCCTTGGGGAAGGTGCCTCTGGGGACACATGGGGTACGTGAGTTTGTATGGTGGTGCGCAAAAAGCAGTGGGGGTCCTGGGGAAGGCGTTCTCCTGCGTGCGTGACTGTGCAGTGGGGCTTTCTGGGGTGTACTGGGTTGTAATGGGATGGATGGGAATGCAATGGAGCCTCAGGGAGCAGGGGCTTCCCTGGGAAAACACTGGGGTGCAAGGGTGTTTTCTGGGGTTGTACTGGGCTACACTGGGGTGCACTGGGATGTCCTGGAGTGTCATGTCCATGGAGGGGAGGGTCTGGGTCCAACAGAACTCATGGTGCCCACCTCAGCTCTCTTCACTTTCCCGAATTTGAGAAACTGCACCTGTAGAGAGACCATGAGACCTCACTGGTCACTGGGATGTCCCCAGTCCCAGCAAGGGATGGGAGAACAAAATTGTCCTCCTGTTGTCCAGACCGTGCGCCCTCTAAGTCCACCACACTACTTACCTCTCTCTCATAATTTTCACCTTCTTTCACGAATGCCTAGGGAAGAAGAGGAAAGATGTTATCTAGATTGGACCTTGGAGGGGCGGTGGGTGGGTCACAGGTGTACCCCCATCCACCCAGGCTGGGGAGAGAGACAAGGATAGCAAGGGGAATACCGGGCCTCTAAAGAGGGTGGGGATGGAGCGAACCAAAGGTAGGGCACTGGGCAGAATTATCAGATTTCAAGAGACTGGGCTGGGGGTTGTTGTTGACAGGACTGTGGGATGCAAATGTGGGGAAATGATTACAAATGGAAGGGACATAGGGTCTTCAAGCGTGGTAGTTGGTGGGGACAGAAGGAAGAGGATTACAGAGGACCAAACTGATGTGATTAGGAGAGTGTCTGGGAGTGGGGGGTTCAAGGAAGAGGATATGGGGACACTACCACAGTGGAAAGGATGTAAGGCAAAGGACTGAGGGGAGAGATGGAAAGAAAGGTAGTGGGAGCAGCAAAAGGGAGGGATTTGTTGACCCTTGGTTGGACGAGGAGGATATCCTTTGGAGAGATGTCTGAGGGGAAAGAAAGGATGGGATGGGGATGTGCAAAAGAGAGAGAGATGGGGGCACCAAGACAAGAAAATGGTCTGGGCCCTCAGAGGATTTTGTAGTGGACCCTCTCAGGGAATGGAGAGGACTGGTCATTCAGTGAAGAACACGGGTTCTGACACAAAAAGATTAACTGCGGGGAAGTAGGGGAACAGATGTAATTGTGGGAGGGACAAAGCTGAATGCCCAGGGCTGGAGGTGCAAAAGAGCATGGAGGAGCCCCTGGGTGGGAAAGGGAAAAGCCAAAGCCAGGGGTTTCGTGCTCACCACTACAATTCTGTTCCTGCAGCCCAGACCCATTCCCACCCACGAGCCCCTCCTCGTGGTATTGGGGACTCACCTGAGCATCTTCCGGAGTGCACAGCAGGATGGTGAAGAGCAGGGCCACGCTGAGCATTGCGACCTTCATCTTCCTCTGTGGTGCGGTGAGTGTTGGGTGAAGATGGAGAAGGTGAGGGGCAGATTTATTCCATCCATGACTCCTCCTTTTTCCTCCCGAGAGCCCCCAGGGCAAAGCCAGGCTTGGCAGAGACACCAGCCCTGGCAACAAGCCCAGCCCAGGCACAGAGTCACCCCCGCCTCCGGCACGGATCCGGACACCTTCCTCAGCATCGTCCAGCTTCCTGCACGGGGCAGCTGCTCATGGATGGGCCCTGGCATCTGGGGGTTGTTAGGGACAGCACCAGAGCACCCCTAACAGCCGAACACCCTACGGTGATGCCCCACTCTTCCAACATTAAACCATCATCCAGCTTCCTCCCACAGCCAGATCTCTGCATCTTCCAGTGCCCCTCACCTCTCATCACTGCCATCTGCCAGTGCTGCCCACCTCCCAGGGCAATCTTTCTCTCCAGGACTCCACCAGAGGTGATGCCAGCCTCAAATTAGGAGACTCGCAGAGTGATCTTGAACTGTTTTCCATCCCCTTGGGTAAAGCTGGGGCTGGGACTGACCCCTATTCTCAGAGCACCAGGGACCAAGGATTAGGGAACTCTGGAAAGTGGGAGGACAGCTGGGCACATGGGAACAGCAAGGTGACTGGGATCTTCAGTCACTGGAGGCACTGGGGAGCACTTGTGAGTACTGGGCACTGGGAGACAAGGCTTTGGCTTGG
The DNA here is from genome assembly GCF_018691265.1 of Tyto alba. NCBI lineage: Eukaryota > Metazoa > Chordata > Aves > Strigiformes > Tytonidae > Tyto > Tyto alba. Next base: position 160,656 of record NW_024881312.1, on the reverse strand, counting down.
GGGCAGTGCTGGGGTGGTCACGGTGCCCAGCTCCAGCCCACCCCATCCCCTTTGCACTGCGGGCTTCAAACGGATCCAGCCTGCAGCCACGGCCTCCCCAGGGCGGAGAGCAGAGGGGAATATCCCCTGCCCCTGCCCCTGCCCCCCTGCCCGCGCCACCGTGCCCTCCCAGACAGCCTGGGTCCCACTCTGCAGAGCTGTCCCCGGACGGTGGGTGCCGGTGACTCTGTGCCTCTGGCTCCAGCCCTCCTGGCTGGGACTCGGACACAGCTCACCCGAGGGCCTTGACCCCACCGAGTGTCCCTTCAATGCTCTCGTCCTTGGCCCAGCCAGCTCTGTCCCCGAGCAGGATGTGGCCGTCCAGAGGGACGCGATGAAGTGGGTGCTTGTCCCCGGGCAGCCACTCACAGCTAATTGCGGGACAGAGCCGCCCTGGCGAGAGGAGGGAGGTTTGTCCCCGCAGCATCTCTGATAAGCCGTGTTTGCCCCGAGCCTGTGGCACAAGGAGCCCGTTCAGACAGCTTGGGGCTTGCTGACAGAACAGAACTTAGAGCTGCCCGGGTGATGGGGCTGCCTCCCCAGGGCCACCGCGTCCCTTTCCCTCTCCCCACCTCGCCTGCCCTGCAGCTATCCCGGCCTTTCCAGGGTGGTTTCCTTTGCAGCACCCCCGGCCCAAGCATCACCGTCCTGGTGGCGCTGGGCAGTGTCCTCTGGCCAGGCTCGGGCAGGGGCAGGGGGGGCTTGTACACGAGGGGTTCATTACTCCACGCTGAGTGGGGAGAGCCGCTGGGTGAAGCTGCTGTCCTGGCTTGCACCAGCCCGGCACGACCTTTCCCATCCACCCGGCACCGGTGCGCTGGTTCTGTCTGGTGATGACACTCACCCGACCTGCCACCACCGCTCTCTTCGAGGATGCAGGTGCCTCAGGAAGCAAAGGAAAGAGCGGGGTCCCTGTTAGCAGGGACATACCCATGATGGAGACAGGCAGAGTTGGATCAACAAGCTCAGGCAGCCCTGTTTTACCTCCCTGTAGATGCACACAGCTATCACAAGAGACAGATTGCAGGGCAGATATTTATTTATTTCTGCATACCAAGAAGAGGGCATTTTTCCTGGTGGTGTGAGCTAGAACTGGAAGGAGATCGGGCCAGTAAGGTCAGTGTCGGGAGGTGCAGCATGTAATTATTTGTTCTTTCAATTGCTGACGGTCAGAAGTAACCGCAGGTAATGACCAGCAAATGCAGCGGCCGCACTGAGCGACAGCAGCACTGAAGGCATTGGGCTCGTTGCCTCTGCTGAGTGCCTGGGACATCCACTTTATGACAGCAGAGCCACGAACACTTTCTAAGGCTGGCGTGTTCCTCCGTAAGCTCATCCTCTGTTTGCTATGTGCCACAGTAATTCAAGCTGCCACGCTGTGCTTCCCAATCACCATTACTTTCACAACCTTCCAGCAGTCCGTTTCACACGTCTGAAAGTAAAATAGTTCTCTGGTCTAGTCCTCTGCCTAGGAGGTGTGAGGGTCATTTATTTTTGTGAGCACAAGCTGGGAATCAAAGGCTGGTGGCAACAATCTGGTTCAGGTTTTGAAGTCAGTGGGAGGTTTGCCTGAGTTTCGGTGAATCCAAGGTGTCACTGGGTTTGTTCCCGTGGTGAGTCAGACTCCTGTCACGGCTTCAACGAAATAAAAGTACACTGATAAGTCTTTCTCAAGATACGTAAATGGCTCAGATTCTTCTCTGACATTATATGTCATTTTAAATACCTCTGGTTATATCTTTACAGGATATAAACGATATATCTTTATGGGACACTAGCTATAAAGAAGAGATCTGTTGTGGATCAGCTGTGAAAATAATTTAGGCAACTGACTTGAATATTTGCTTTGGAAATTGCCCAAAGAGCAAAATCCACGGGAAGATTTTCTTCTTGACTGCTTCTGCTTTGTGTGCCATATATTAGAGAGTTAAGTAACGGTGCTGAATTATTTATCATATTTAAATAAACTGTGATGTTATTTGTTTTCTGAACTTATTTTGAAAAGAATTGATGAATTGTATGCACTGTCATTACTGAGGGTTTATTGACTTGGGAGAGGTCAAGGCCGCCTTTGAGATAAGTGCAAATCAGGTGAATGGCATTTGATAGCCACTTAACATTAAAGGTGCTATTCAGGACAATCCCACCTACTGGTTGTATCACATCTATATGGACACGCTCCTTTCTTTTGTGACAGTAGCATATTCAAAAAATAAAATGTCATGAGTTTGCTGGTTTGAGAATGAGGCATCTTTGTTTTTGACAATGAGATGCATCTCCCCTGCTGCGTTGTAGGAAACCCAGGGATGGAGACAGGGAGGGAGACCAATGAAGGCAGCCAGGAAAGGGGAGGAGAAGGGATGGGGGCAGAGAGGGAGGGGGAGAGGCAGCTCTGCAGCACTGGCGGCATGTCAGTGGGGACAGACAGACAGTGCGGGCCCTTTTTGCTACACATTTATGTCTTGCTTCCCATCTCTGAGAGCCCCCAGTTCCAAGTGTCCCATAGTACCCGCAGAGTGTGAGGGGAAGGACAGGATTTGGCGGGAGTCTCTGTCCTTCTCTACTATCTTTGGCTGGGACAGAGTTAACGGCAGAGTTGACCAGAGCGTGTTAGAGGGAACTAAGAATTTCTGTGATAGCTGTTTAACAGTGCTGCTCATGATATTGAATTATCTGCTCAACATTAGTTTATCTGATCGGTGCAATGCTCCCTTTTCTTTTGTACATGTTAAAGGCTGGGTTTGGCTTTTGCATTTTGCTGTGCTCTGTAGTGCTTGGTGGTGTTTTGCCTGGGAGTGTACTGTAAAAGCACAGGCCTTGAGCTTAATCTGGGATTGGACCTCTGCACTGATGCCATTACTCTGTGAATCATCGCATGGTGACAATTAACAATTACACTTTTTCCTGTTCCTACTCCAAGAGTTTTTCAGTTAAGGAAGCAGAGAACGGCACCTTCACCACCTTCTTCTATGTGTCAGCTATTTACTCCCTCATTATAATAACTCTTCAGTATGTTGAACATCCATGGGGAACCAAAACACTCCTATTAGTACTTCTCCAGAATTTTTTTCAGCTTTTTCTAGCATTAACCAACTGTAGGAATATCACTAATATATATTAATATTTTTAATATATATTAAAGGTAAGTCAGGGACAGGAGACATTATTATAGAGATCTGCTACACACCACTCGACCAGGGAGACCACCGGATGAGGCTGTCTATAGACAGATAGGAGCAGCCTCACATTCACTAGCCCTGGTCCTCATGGGACACTTCAACCACACTGATATCTGTTTGAGGGACAAACTGCAGTTCATAAGCAATTCAACAGGTTCTTGGAATACACTGATGATAAATTCCTTTTCCAAGTGATAGAGGAACCATCAAGGAGAGGGGCTATGCTGGACCTTGTTCTCACCAACAAGGAGGGGCTGATGGGAGTGTGAAGATTAAGGGCAGCCTTGGCTGCAGTGACCAATAGATGGTGGAACTCCAGATCCTTAGGGCAGGAAGGAGGATGCGCAGCAAGCTCAGTACCCTGGACTTCAGGAGAGCAGCCTTTGACCTCCTCGGGGATCTGCTTGGTAAGGTAACATGGGATAAAGCCCTGGAGAGAAGAGGAGCCCAAGAAAGCTGGTTGATATTTGACGATCACCTCCTCCAAGCTCAGGGGATGCATCCCAACAAGGAGGAAGTCAGGTAAGAACAGCAGGAGGCTGAGTGGAAGAACAAGGAGCTTTTGGACACAAAAGGAATCCTACAGAGTGTAGAAGCAAGGTTGGGTAGCCTGGGAGGGTTACAGAGAAAGTGTCTGCGTAGGCAGGGATAAGGTTAGGAAGGCCAAAGCCCTGATAGAATTAAATCTGTCCAGGGATATCAATGCTAACAACTAAAGCTCTTACAGCTACATCGGTTATAGAAGGAAGACTAGGGAAACTGTGGGCCCTTTATGAAAGGAAACAGGAGACCTGGTTGCCCAGGATATCAAGAAGGCAGAGATACTCAAGAACTTCTTTGCCTCCTTCTTCACTGGCAAGGGCTCAGTCACACCACTGAAGTCACAGAAGGCAAAAGGGCGGGTAGGGAGAATGAAGAACCACCCACTGTAGAAGAAAATCGGTTCAAGATCATGTAAGGAACAAGTATGTGAGACTTGCTGAGATGCACCTGCGGGTCCTGATGGAAGTGGCAGATGAAGTGACTAAGTCACTATCCATCATATTTGAAAACTCATGACAGTCCGGCGAAGTTCCCACTGTCTGGAAAAGGGGAAACATAACCCCATTTTTAAAAAGGAAATAAAAGAAGACCCGCGGAAGTGCAGGCCAGTCAGTCTCACTTCTGTGCCCTTTAGAGTCATGGACCAAATCATCCTGGAAGCTACCCCAGGGCACATGGAAAATAAGAAGGTGATTTGTGACAGCCAACATGAGTTCACTAAGGGAAAATTGTGACTGACAAATCTGGGGGCCTTCTAAGACGGGGCTGCAGTGCTCGTGGATAAGGGAAGAGCAATTGACATCATCTACCTGCACTTGTACAAAGCATTTGCCACTGTTCCACATGACATCCTTGTCTCGAAGTTGGAGCGACATGGATTTGATGGACGAACCACTTGATGGATAAGAAATTGGCTGGATGGTCACACTCGAAGACTTGCAGTCAACAGCTCTATGTCCAAGTGGAGAGCAGTGACAAGTGACATTCCTCAGGGTCGATGGGACAGGCGCTGTTTAACATCTTTGTTGGTGACATGGACAGTGGGATCGATGCACCCTCCGATGGCCCCGAGTGTGTGGTGTGCTAGACACACTGGAGGGAAGGGATGCCATCCAGAAGGATCTGGACAGGCTGGAGAGGTGGCCATATGCAAACCTCGAGAAGTTCAACGAGGCCAAGGGCAAGGTACTGCACAAATCCAGGCTGGGAGAGGAGTGGATTGAAAGCAGCCCTTCAGAGAAGGACTTGTGGGTAGTAGTGGCTGGAAAACTGACTGTGAGCAGCAATGTGTGCTGGCAGCCCAGAAAGACAACCATACCGGGCTGCACCAAGAGAAGTGTTGCCAGCAGGTCAAGGGAGGGGATTCTCCCCCTCTACTCCTCTCTGGTGAGACCCCACCATCAGGACTGGTGTCCAGCTCTGGGGCCCTCAACATCAGAAGGACACAGACCTGCTCAAGCAGGTGCAGAGGAGGCCACGAAGATGATCAGGGACCTGCAGTACCTCCCTTGTGAGGACAGGCTGAGAGAGTGAGGGTGTTCATCCTGGAGAAGAGAAGACTCAGGGGGAACTTACAGTGGCCTTCCAGTAGTTAAAGAGGGACTACAGGAAAGATGGGGAGGGACCCTTTATCAGCAGTTGTAGGGATAGGACAAGGGGTGACCGTTTTAAACTGAAAGAGGACAGATTTAAATTAGATGTTAAGAAGAAATTCTTTACTGTGAGGGTGATAAGGCACTGGAACGGGTTGCCCAGAGTAGTGGCTGCACTGTCCCTGGAAGTGTTCAAGGCCAACTTGGATGAGGCTGTGAGCAACCTGGTCAAGTGGAAGGTGTCCCTGCCTGTGGCAGGGCGCGTAGGAACTAGATGATCTTTAAGGTCCCTTCCAACACAGACCATTCTAGGATTCTATGGTTGTCATCATGGTGTTGCTCTCACTGGGGTTGTCAGAGGTGGGAGCATGCCAATTGCTCTCTTTATCTTCTCCATGAGTCCTGACATTCCCTTCCTGCCTCTTCCCAGACCCCTGTCTCTCCCTGTCTGCCCTGGGAATCTCAGCTCTTTCCCTCTTTACCTGCCTATTCCATGCACACTCTCAGGAGTTTTTCTCCTACCAGCTTGTCACCAGGGCTGGGCAAGCAGCTCTATGGGGCTGTGTGTGTGCACATGTGTGAACATAGGATTTTCCCATGCAAAGCGCATCTCTGCTCTCCACTCTTTACTCTCTAAATAAAACCTTATTGAAAGTGAACACCATTTGACTCGGTAGTATTTTGGACAGTGGAGGGAATAAACCTCTGTCCATCATACCCCACAACCAGGCTGCGCAGATGTGATGGGCACCAATTTGGTTTCTTCTCTCTGTGGCCACCTCCCATTCCTTCCAGCTCAAGTTTTGCTTCTCCCCCCTCCTCATCTCATGGGCCATGTTGTGACAGGTGCTCGTTCTTTCAGGACATCTCACCGCATGCATGGACAATGGAAAGATATCTACTTTGGTCTGCCACAAGCTCTGCTTTTACCTGGGAGGCCTTTGTCGCAGCAGCAGCTGCTGTGCTGTGGACAACCTCAGAGCTACTCCGATGATTGAGGAGAGGGAGTTGCAGCTCCCTGTTTTCACAGACAGTGTTGTGCATGGGAGCACTGCCAAACCCCCCCAAAACATACATGACCAACTGCTTCCATTTTTCCTTATAGCGTTAGCAGCAGTATCATCATGGCACTATTGCAATTTTCTTGCTGAACCCATAGGACCAGCAAGGTTGAGCTCTGACACACTTTCCAGGATCTATCCCTGCCTTTCCACTGAGGGTGATTTTCAAGTGCAGGTGCGAGTGAAAAGACCTCTGAGCAACTGCATTATATTTATTCTGCAGGACACAAGGGGGATGTGGAAAGACCATGAGAGGTGGTGGTGTGTGTGGCTGCTGATAGTCAGTTCTTTCTTACTGCAGTGCAGGGTTGCAAATTCACTCCATCATTCTATTGTGTTTTCAGGCCAGGAAGTGATGTTCTTTCTCACTGTTCGCACTGTACCATTGACATAGAGTCGTTCATCCCTGCGCACACATGCAGACACTTGTCTACAATGAATTTCACCTACCGTGTGATGGCATAGTCATTCGTGTTTAGTAAGTCTCAGGCAGATGCCAGTGCAGACCCCCTGTATAACTACCCTTCACACTGAGAACTGAGCTTTCTGCCCTTCTTTCTTTATTTTCTTTCTCCGTCTCTCCCTCCCTCTCTCCTTCCCTTTTTCCCTTCTTCCCTGATTCTCTCCAAATGTTTCCAGAATGGTGAGGAGTCCAGCCCATCCAGCAGACCACTACAGACTTGGTGGGGAACCAGATGGTGGAAGCAGGGCGGGTTGTCAAGGAGGAATTTGGAAACACATCCCAGGGAAGTAGACATTTTTTGGAAAGCAAAGTTTGTTTAGGCTTGGCTCTTGTAGGGGACATCAAGAGCAAGATGATGAGCTTCTACTTATTCCTTAACGCGGAAAGAATGAATAACTAAAATGTGGGCTAGCTGCTCAAATTAATGATAACCTACTAACAGTAGATCCAGATAAGTCTGAGGAACTCAAGGCCTCCTTTGCTTTAGTCACCAACAATGTATTCCAGGTCTTTGTGTGTAGGGTCAAGTCTCCAGAGGAAAAAACAAGCAGCAGTGAGTAAGAGTGGGGTCAGGATTACTTGCATGGACTCAGCCCATGCATGTCTGTGGGGGTGAAAAGGCTGCATGGGAGCACGTTGAGACCTGGCTGCTCTCACAGCAAGGCCATTGTCTGTCCCCTTTGGAAGGTCATGGTCATGGGAGAGTGAGTGATGGTGAATGGAGGAGAGGAAACATTGCACCCATGTTTGAGGAAGGGCAGAAGTTCAACTCAGGGAACCACCCCCTTTGGTGAGAGTGTGCCATTAAATGACAATGAGTGACAATTCTAGTCACCTAAGAGAGCAGGTGACCGAGAATGGTCAGTGTGTATTTATCAAGGGTGAATCATGCCTCACCAGACTGATTGACTTTATGATAAACTACTTGTATTTGTGAATAAGATGAGAAAAGTGGATGCCATTTACTTCAGCATAGGAGGAATTTTGACATGGTGTCCCTCAATATTCTTGTATCCAAGTTAGGACAGTAGAGTCTGCATGGGTCGACAATCAGATGGGTGAAACACTGATTGGGTGATTGGGCTGAGAGACTAGTATTGAAGAAATCATACCTTCCTGAAGGCCAGAGACAAGTTGGGCAGCACTGGAATCTTTCCTGCACCTTGTACAGTTTAAGTCTTGGCTGTCCAGTATCCAGTCCAGACTTAAGATGTCTAAAATAACTGGCTCCCAGGACTATATTCTACTTGCTGGCCGCTCTGGTGTGTGAGTTAATCCTGGTGAGCATCTAAGCACCACACAGCCACTCTCTCAATTCCCCCACTCTTTCTGGATGGGGGAAGAGAAAAGAAGAATAAAAGCAGGAAAACTTGGGTTTGAGGTTTTTCAAGAAAATGTTTAATAAGTGGAAGAAGAGAGAAAGAAATAGAACATCTGATGCAACGGCAATAACTCACTACCTCCCATGGGTAGACCAACGCCCAGCCAGTACCTGAGAAAGGTATCTAAGCTCCCTAAAGCTCTCTCTTAAGGAAACTTTTTTACTGAATATGATGTAATGTGGTATAGATTATCTCTCTGGTTAGTTTGGCTTATGTGCCTGGTTGTGTCCCCTCCAAAAGTATTGCACCTCCCCAGTCTATTCACTGGGAGGTGGTCTGAGAAACAGAGAAGGCTGTCACACTGTTCAGCCAGAGCTAGAACATTGGTGGGTTATCAATACAACAAATCTAGAAGATAGCACCATATGAGTGGTTGTGAAGAAAATTCACTCTATCCTAGCCAGAGCAGACATATCTGGCTTGATGTTCACTAGTGGTTACCCACACTGACATGCACACCAACAGAGAGGAGAGGAGAGGAGAGAGGAGAGGAGAGGAGAGGAGAGGAGAGAGGAGAGAGGAGGAGGAAGAGAGGAGAGGAGAGGAGAGGAGAGGAGAGGAGGAGAGGAGAGGAGAGGAGAGGAGAGGAGAGGAGAGAGAGGAGAGAGAGAGAGGAGAGGAGAGGAGAGGAGGAGGAAGGAGAGGAGAGGAGAGGAGAGAGAGAGAGAGAGGAGGAGAGGAGAGGAGAGGAGAGGAGAGGAGAGGAGAGGGAGAGAGGAGAGAGAGAGAGGAGAGGAGGAGGAGAGGAGAGAGGAGGAGAGGAGAGGAGAGGAGAGGAGAGGAGGGAGGAGAGAGAGAGAGGAGGAGAGGAGAGGGAGGAGGAGAGGATGCTGGCTGGGTCCTATAGCTTTAGCTAACTGCCTTCAAGAAGTCATCTTAAACTCCGATGTATCAATAATGAGAACAGGCAGTTAGAAAACAGGTCATACAAACATTCACATTAGCCAAGTGAAAAACACAAGATGCTTTTTTCAAAGAACACTTGACTTCACAGAGACATGCAGTCTTAAGAGCATGATTTCTTTTCTTCTTGTTAAAAAAAAAACAAACAAACAAACAAAAAAAAAAACCACAATTTTTTTTCTACTATTCCTGCCTATTTCTTTAAATTTTAGCTTTGGACTTCTAGAGGTGCTATTCAAAATCTCCAAAATAAAATCCATGTTTATGTGAGAGAACAGTACCATTATCTATTTCCTAATCTCCCAATTTATGCATGAAATGCATGGAAAATGAAATACTTTCATTTCCTGAAGTACTGTTTATATTTGCTTTTGTTGTACACAATTTTTTATCCAAAAGCAACCGTTTATAGTCCAGTTTTCCACAATCATCACTGCTGGCTTGTTTAAAGCTCCCCCAAGCATACAGCGTATTCTTCTTAACTCCCAAATACGTCAGTGCTCCACAAGCTCACACACAATGCGCGGGTTGGACGACCAGCTCTGTTTGTGGGAATCTGCTGGAGTATTCCTTACATAGTGAAAGTCTCACCAGCAACAGTTCTCCAAGCTGAACAAAACCCGCTCTTCTGAGCCCAGCCAAGCCACACAGATGCCAGCAGTTGCTTTTGGCAGTGACTGTGCTGCCACGGTGTCTCAGCATTTCAAAGCATGATAAAAGGAAGTTACCGGTGTCAGAAGCCACGACGCAGGAACACACTCCTCAGTCCATGATGCTGCAGGAGACGGTGGGTAGCTCTGTTCCTCTGTCAGTTCCCCGAAAACCACCTGGATGTGGTTCTCCAGACACTTCTCCGCCAGTCTTGTTCTTACATGGTTATAAGTCAGTTAGTGAACAATCCCAGGAGAGAAGACAGCAGTGCTAGTGCTATCAGTCCTCCTCCCCAGACACCCACAGTATTATTAACAACTTAGAAAGACTGTCAGAATAATGGAAATTTGCATGATTAGCAGGAAAGTAAAGGAAACTTTTTTTTTTTTGACTGATCGCTACTTCAGATCTGACCAAAAGTTAAAACATGTTGTTAAGGGCATTGTCCAAATGTCTCTTAAACACTGACAGGCTTGGGGCATCAACCACCTTTCTAGGAAGCCTGGTCCAATGTTTGACCACCTCTTGGTAAAGAAATGCTCTTAATGGCAAGTCTGAACCTCCCCTGAGGCAGCTTTGAACTGTTCTCAGGCATACTGCTCCTGGGTCCCAGGGAGCAGAGATCAGCACCTCCCTCTCCATGTCCCCTCCTCAAGAAGCTGCGGAGAGCAATGAGGTGGCCCCTGAGCCTCTTTTTCTCCAAACCAGACAAACCCAAAGTCCTCAGTCACTCCTCATAGCACACTCCTTCCAGCCCTGTCACCGGCTTTGTTGACCTTCTCTGGCTGCATTCAAGGACCTTCACGTTCTTCTTAAAATGTGCGACCCAGAACTGCACGCAGTAGTCAAGGTGGGCCACTTAAATACTAAATACAATGGGGTAATCACCTCTTTTGATGAGTTCGCTATACTGTGTTTAATGCACTTCAGAATGAGGTTTGCCCTCTTGGCGGTCAGGGCACACTGCTGCTCATATTGAGCCTGCTGCCTTCCTAATAATACATTGGTTTGGGCTGATATTTGATTCCATTGATCCAGGATCTACTTAACGGGACTCTGTTTCCTTACTGCATCAATTTGCCAGCTGTTCTCAAACCAACGCTCACAAATCTCTCCTCATGTTAACTATTCATCAAATCCTGTAACCACCGACTCCAGCTCTTCTTTATATGACATAGAAGAACTTAATAGTCCAGGCCCAAATTTTGGTTGTCTTCTTTTTTTCATCTGTTTCTTTAGAACAATGCTTTATATATATAAATGCTTCAAATATATAAACCCACGATATATATTGTAATGTAATGAGGTAGTGGCATTTTACTGGAGATTTGGGTTTACTAAGTTTATTAATCAGTAGTGTGGGTGATAGTCATGTTTTACCTGAATGTTTGAACTGTACAAGAATCCTGCGTAAAACCACATTTGGGTGCCCCAATTTGACCGGGACACCTCGCACGCATGAATAAATAATTGCCCTTGTAATTCTGTACTTTGTATCCTGGAATCTTGCCTAGGTCAGTTTGAATTTTTGTGACGCCCTTCAACACCATCATCATCAGCCTAGGTCAACGTGATCATTGAGCAGAATGCAGATGTTCAGAGCAGACACAATGAATCATCTTCTTGTCCCTGAGCAGCCACTCAGAGCTAATTGCAGGGACAGAGCTCCCCTGTCCAGAGGAGGGATGTTTGTCCCCACAGCATCTCTGATAAGCCATGTTTGCCCAGGCCCTACAGAACAAGGAGCCTGTTGAGGGAGCTTGGAGAGAGTCTGTGGCTGTGAAAGTTGAACCAGCCCGGATGCCTGGGTACCATTGCGGTTTCCTTCACCGCCTATCCTTGGAGCATCCTCTGACCAGTGTGGGGCAGGGGGAGCTGTGGGAGCCTGGGAACTGGCCAAGCCAAAGAATGACATGAATTCGTGCCTGTTTACAAGCATTGTCACCTCATCATGCACAAGAATCAACTGCAGTGTCAACAGAGCCTTAAAGCATGGCGGTCAGCCTGAGTCCTTTCCATGGGACAAGCAATGCTGCCCACATCCCATGCTAAGGGAAAGGGGAAGGACATTGAGAGCACCCTGATAGTCTTGGTCAATCTTGGGCCATTTTCAGCTCAGGACAAAGATCTCTTTCTCTTGTGCCTTTTGAAAGGTAACCACTGAGGCACATCTCTTCAACCCCATTCATCTCTCCTGGACAAGATAGTTTGGCCATGGTGTCCCATTAGGTGAGGGGACAGAGGTTGCTGGTCCCAAAGAACCACTCCAACCCCCCATCTCTATTCGGGTCACCTATCTACTGGTCCCTTGAGGGAACTGAAAATCAGAAGGGACCATGTGTAAACACCAGAAAATCTATCAACTGCTCCGAGCAATGGCAACATTGAATGCATTGAACTGAGTGCCATGCTGAGGTCCTCTGAGGTCAACATTAGGAAAGCAAAGCCATGAATGTTTTGACAAGTTTTTGTCTTCCTCTTTAGACTATTCTTCTCCTGAAGTGCCATAGTCCTCATCGCTTGGTCTCTCTCTAAAATGACAAAAATAACTAAAATAATCCTCTGCGAGGACAATTCCACAAGGCTGGTGGGGAAAACCTGACTTGGGTTTTGAAGCCCATGGGAGGTTTCAGGGGAAGTGAGATGTCACCCTGGTTTTGTCCTGTCATGATACAGGCTCCTGTCACGGCTTCAAAGAAAGCCTGCCTGGTTTGATCCGGATGGAAAGAAATGAATAAAGAACAACTGTACGTGGCTTCTGAGAGCTGAAAATGGCCAGGATTCTCCAGTGAAACACTAAAGGTCATTTCTAAAGACTACCCATCACAGGATGGGTGCTTGTTCTTTATGAGAGACTTGGTATAAAAAAGAGTGCTGTTGTGGGACGGTTGTGAGAAGATGTCAAACACTCTTGAATATTTGCTTCAGAGATCATTCAAAGCAGAGGTAGTCAACTGGAAGATCTGCTTGTGAATCAGTTGCTAGAAAGCTGAGCCACAAAGTGCTAAGTTATAAATTGCATTTCAGTGGGCTGTGACAAAGTCTGAAGCCCCTCGGAAGGATTTAAGTCATTGCATGCATGTAGAAGGTTAACTCCAGCGGGCAGCTCAGCCCAACCAGCTGCTCACTTGCTCTCTGCAGTGAGTTCAATTCTCCCTCCATCTCCTCATCCTCTCCATTCCCCCCTTACTCTCCCTACATCTCTTTTCCTCCCCATCTCTCCCTGTTTCCTTTCTTCCTTCTCTTCATCCTTCATCCCTCCGTCCGTCACCTTCTCACCCTCCTGAGTCACTCAGTCACTAAAACCCACAAACATCAACATGAGCACCACAAATGGACTAGCAATCATTCTATCATTGTTAAATTGACCCAAGTTTTTCTCCACTTTGGACCTTCTCTGTGGGTTCCTTCTGAGCAGTAACAGAGCATCTAAGGGAAGGCCACCACACAGGAGCAGATGTGCCTCCTCCTACAGCTTCACGCCCAACTGGGATATCACCTGCAAGGACCTGTCCTTTGAGGGGCTGCATGTCACTGATTATCACCTCAATCAACAACACCAGGGACTGAGAGCCATCTTGGGGAGGGTGGTCCTGAATATGGGAAGGGTGAGAGGTGGAGAACCAGTGGACAGGGACTAAATGACTTAGTGGGGGCAGGGATGGGGGGCTCCTGGCCCGGCTGATGGTTACATGTGGTCACTTCTGATTATCAGCTGCCTCTAGAGACTGGTAGGTAGGTGACACCTTCAAGCAGGGCACAGAGGTTCTCTGCTCCTAGGCTTCCAGACACCCCAGAGCCCCCAGTGACCCCTCTTGCCACCTGTGTCATACGACACTCTCTGAGTGTGACTCCAACATCACCTAACACCCCCCCCCAACTCCAGTGCTCCCAGAGCTCCTCCCTCAGTCCATTCACCTGCCCCAGTGCCCTCCCATACCACTCCCCGGTTCCCCTTGTCTGCTTCAGTTCGCCCAGTGCTGCTTCCTTGCTCCCCCATCCTCCCCAGTGCTCCCAGCAATTCTCCTTTGTTCTCCCCACCTACCTCAGTGCTCCCAGTTCCACTGCCTCGTGCTCCCAGTCTGTCCCGGTGCTCCCCCTGCAATGCCCTAATGCCCCTCACCCTCCCTTGTGTTCCCAGTGTTGCTTCCTCATTGTCCCCCCCACACCCCCCCGCAGTACTCCCAGTGCTGTTCCTTCGCTCCCCTACCTACCCCAGTGCTCCCAGTGCCACCCCCTCATTCCCCCAATGCACCCCAGTATCCATAGTGCCGCTCTCTCATTCGCCCCATCTGCCCCAGTGCTCCCAGTATTGCTCCCTAATTCCTCTCACCCTCCCCAGTGTTCCTAGTGCCACTCCCTTGCTCCCCTCACCCACTCCAGTGCCCTCAGTGCTGCTCTCTCGTTCCCTTCACTTCCCCCAGTGCCCCCCCCCCCCCAAGGACCTCAGTGCTCCCCAGTACTCCCCGGTGCCCCCCCTGCAGTGGGTTTACCTTGGCTGGCCTCCAGGCACCCGCTCAACCACTCCACCTCCTCAGCAGGACGATGAGGGGGAAAGTCAGATGAAAAAGAACTCATGAGTTGAGAGAAAGGCAGTTTAATAAAGAAAAGCAACGACTGCATGCAGAAACAAAGGAAAATAAAAAGATTATATTCTCTACTTCCCATCAGCAGGCAACGTCCAGCCACGGGGAAGCGGGCCTCGGTATGTGTAGCGGTTGCTCTGGAAGACAGTCACCTTAATAACTAACGGCCCCTCCTCTCCTCTTTTCTTTTAGCTATTATTGTTGAGCACGATGGCATATGGTATGGAATATTTCTTTGGTCAGTTTGGATCAGCTATTCTGGCTGTGTCCCCTCTCAAACTCTGGCCCACCCCCAGCATACTGGCCTTTGCGGGAGGAGGTTTGGAGAGACAGCTCTGATGCTGTAAATCACCTCCACGGCAGCTAATTCCCTCAGAGACTGGATACCACCCTCAGTGGTGGTCCACTTGTTTGGGAATTTGCAAGATCTTCCTTGAAGGGAAGCCTGTCCTTCACACTTCACAGAAGTCGACTCCAGAGGCTGAGGACTGATGTCCCTTTTCCAATCCCTTTGACCAGGACCTTACCCCTAGCAAGGGATCCCAGCTGCTGGGGTTCTTACCCTCTATTTCCTGACTATTGGCCCCAATATCCAGTATCAGAGCAACCAGATGACAATTTGCCCTCCTGGATGATGGATAAACTTTTTCAGTATCTCAGAAGCTGACCTCAGCTTCCACTGTTCCTTCTTGAATATAGAGCAACTGATACAGCTGAGGGTTGGGTCTCTGCTCGAGCAACAGTGTGTGCTTGTATGTCTTTAGGGTCAGAAACTCTCTCTTCTCCTCGAGGGTGATGAATGGTGCTGAACCGTGCTCAGTAGATGTAGGACAAGCCCCAGCACAGTGTGACAAGCTCTGTCTCTTGGCATAGCCAGGGCCAGGACCCTTTTTCCAAAGACTCTGTCACTTCATTGGGATCCTGCACATGGTTTGGTTGAAGTCCCAGACCATCGGAGGTGACAACCGTTCTAGGTACCTGCCAACATTGTCTCACATACCTTCCCACCGACAACCACACTACCTTGGGGCATGTCACTGGGTGATATTTCTAAATACTTGGTTAACCATAGAAAACATTGAAAAAATTCTGGAGAAGTACTAATAGGAGTGTTTTGGTTCCCCATGGATGTTCAACATACTGAAGTTATTATAATGAGGGAGTAAATACTGACACATAGAAGAAGGTGGTGAAGGTGCCGTTCTCTGCTTCCTTAACTGAAAAACTCTTGGAGTAGGAACAGGAAAAAGTGTAATTGTTAATTGTCACCATGCGATGATTCACAGAGTAATGGCATCAGTGCAGAGGTCCAATCCCAGATTAAGCTCAAGGCCTGTGCTTTTACAGTACATCTCCCAGGCAAAACACCACCAAGCACTACAGAGCACAGCAAAATGCAAAAGCCAAACCCAGCCTTTAACATGTACAAAAGAAAAGGGAGCATTGCACCGATCAGATAAACTAATGTTGAGCGCAGATAATTCAATATCATGAGCAGCACTGTTAAACAGCTATCACAGAATTCTTAGTTCCCTCTAACACGCTCTGGTCAACTCTGCCGTTAACTCTGTCCCAGCCAAAGATAGTAGAGAAGGACAGAGACTCCCCGCCAAATCCTGTCCTTCCCCTCACACTCTGCGGGTACTATGGGACACTTGGAACTGGGGGCTCTCAGAGATGGGAAGCAAGACATAAATGTGTAGCAAAAAGGGCCCGCACTGTCTGTCTGTCCCCACTGACGCGCCGGCCAGTGCTGCAGAGCTGCCTCTCCCCCTCCCTCTCTGCCCCCATCCCTTCTCCTCCCCTTTCCTGGCTGCCTTCATTGGTCTCCCTCCCTGTCTCCATCCCTGGGTTTCCTACAACGCAGCAGGGGAGATGCATCTCATTGTCAAAAAAAGATGCCTCATTCTCAAACCAGCAAACTCATGACATTTTATTTTTTGAATATGCTACTGTCACAAAAGAAAGGAGCGTGTCCATATAGATGTGATACAACCAGTAGGTGGGATTGTCCTGAATAGCACCTTTAATGTCAAGTGGCTATCAAATGCCATTCACCTGATTTGCACTTATCTCAAAGGCGGCCTTGACCTTCCCAAGTCAATAAACCCTCAGTAATGACAGTGCATACAATTCATCAATTCTTTTCAAAATAAGTTCAGAAAACAAATAACATCACAGTTTATTTAAATATGATAAATAATTCAGCACCGTTACTTAACTCTCTAATATATGGCACACAAGCAGAAGCAGTCAAGAAGAAAATCTTCCCGTGGATTTTGCTCTTTGGGCAATTTCCAAAGCAAATATTCAAGTCAGTTGCCTAAATTATTTTCACAGCTGATCCACAACAGATCTCTTCTTTATAGCTAGTGTCCCGTAAAGATATATCGTTCATATCCTGTAAAGATATAACCAGAGGAATTTAAAATGACATATAATGTCAGAGAAGAATCTGAGCCATTTACGTATCTTGAGAAAGACTTATCAGTGTACTTTTAT
Organism: Tyto alba; assembly: GCF_018691265.1. Classification (NCBI taxonomy): domain Eukaryota; kingdom Metazoa; phylum Chordata; class Aves; order Strigiformes; family Tytonidae; genus Tyto; species Tyto alba. Next base: position 143,755 of record NW_024881312.1, on the reverse strand, counting down.
TTCGTTGAAGCCGTGACAGGAGTCTGACTCACCACGGGAACAAACCCAGTGACACCTTGGATTCACCGAAACTCAGGCAAACCTCCCACTGACTTCAAAACCTGAACCAGATTGTTGCCACCAGCCTTTGATTCCCAGCTTGTGCCTCACAAAAATAAATGACCCTCACACCCTCCTAGGCAGAGGACTAGACCAGAGAACTATTTTACTTTCAGACGTGTGAAACGGACTGCTGGAAGGTTGTGAAAGTGAATGGTGATTGGGAAGCACAGCGTGGCAGCTTGAATTACTGTGGCACATAGCAAACAGAGGATGAGATTACGGAGGAACACGCCAGCCTTAGAAAGTGTTCGTGGCTCTGCTGTCATAAAGTGGATGTCCCAGGCACTCAGCAGAGGCAACGAGCCCAATGCCTTCAGTGCTGCTGTCGCTCAGTGCGGCCGCTGCATTTGCTGGTCATTACCTGCGGTTACTTCTGACCGTCAGCAATGAAAGACACAAATAATTACATGCTGCACCTCCCGACACTGACCTTACTGGCCCTATCTCCTTCCAGTTCTAGCTCACACCACCAGGAAAAATGCCCTCTTCTTGGTATGCAGAAATAAATAAATATCTGCCCTGCAATCTGTCTCTTGTGATAGCTGTGTGCATCTACAGGGAGGTAAAACAGGGCTGCCTGAGCTTGTTGATCCAACTCTGCCTGTCTCCATCATGGGTATGTCCCTGCTAACAGAGGACCCCTCTCTTTCCTTTGCTTCCTGAGGCACCTGCATCCTGAAGAGAGCGGTGGTGGCAGGTCGGGTGAGTGTCATCACCAGACAGAACCAGCGCACCGGTGCCGGGTGGATGGGAAAGGTCGTGCCGGGCTGGTGCAAGCCAGGACAGCAGCTTCACCCAGCGGCTCTCCCCACTCAGCGTGGAGTAATGAACCCTCGTGTACAAGCCCCCCCTGCCCCTGCCCGAGCCTGGCCAGAGGACACTGCCCAGCGCCACCAGGACGGTGATGCTTGGGCCGGGGGTGCTGCAAAGGAAACCACCCTGGAAAGGCCGGGATAGCTGCAGGGCAGGCGAGGTGGGGAGAGGGAAAGGGACGCGGTGGCCCTGGGGAGGCAGCCCATCACCCGGGCAGCTCTAAGTTCTGTTCTGTCAGCAAGCCCCAAGCTGTCTGAACGGGCTCCTTGTGCCACAGGCTCGGGGCAAACACGGCTTATCAGAGATGCTGCGGGGACAAACCTCCCTCCTCTCGCCAGGGCGGCTCTGTCCCCGCAATTAGCTGTGAGTGGCTGCCCGGGGACAAGCACCCACTTCATCGCGTCCCTCTGGACGGCCACATCCTGCTCGGGGACAGAGCTGGGCTGGGCCAAGGACGAGAGCATTGAAGGGACACTCGGTGGGGTCAAGGCCCTCGGGTGAGCTGTGTCCGAGTCCCAGCCAGGACGGGGCTGGAGCCAGAGGCACAGAGTCACCGGCACCCACCGTCCGGGGACAGCTCTGCAGAGTGGGACCCAGGCTGTCTGGGAGGGCACGGTGGCCGCGGGCAGGGGCAGGGGCAGGGGCAGGGGATATTCCCCTCTGCTCTCGCCCTGGGGAGGCCGTGGCTGCAGGCTGGATCCGTTTGAAGCCCGCAGTGCAAAGGGGATGGGGTGGGCTGGAGCTGGGCACCGTGACCACCCCAGCACTGCCCCCAAGCCAAAGCCTTGTCTCCCAGTGCCCAGTACTCACAAGTGCTCCCCAGTGCCTCCAGTGACTGAAGATCCCAGTCACCTTGCTGTTCCCATGTGCCCAGCTGTCCTCCCACTTTCCAGAGTTCCCTAATCCTTGGTCCCTGGTGCTCTGAGAATAGGGGTCAGTCCCAGCCCCAGCTTTACCCAAGGGGATGGAAAACAGTTCAAGATCACTCTGCGAGTCTCCTAATTTGAGGCTGGCATCACCTCTGGTGGAGTCCTGGAGAGAAAGATTGCCCTGGGAGGTGGGCAGCACTGGCAGATGGCAGTGATGAGAGGTGAGGGGCACTGGAAGATGCAGAGATCTGGCTGTGGGAGGAAGCTGGATGATGGTTTAATGTTGGAAGAGTGGGGCATCACCGTAGGGTGTTCGGCTGTTAGGGGTGCTCTGTGTGCTCCCTAACAACCCCCAGATGCCAGGGCCCATCCATGAGCAGCTGCCCCGTGCAGGAAGCTGGACTGATGCTGAGGAAGGTGTCCGGATCCGTGCCGGAGGCGGGGGTGACTCTGTGCCTGGGCTGGGCTTGTTGCCAGGGCTGGTGTCTCTGCCAAGCCTGGCTTTGCCCTGGGGGCTCTCGGGAGGAAAAAGGAGGAGTCATGGATGGAATAAATCTGCCCCTCACCTTCTCCATCTTCACCCAACACTCACCGCACCACAGAGGAAGATGAAGGTCGCAATGCTCAGCGTGGCCCTGCTCTTCACCATCCTGCTGTGCACTCCGGAAGATGCTCAGGTGAGTCCCCAATACCACGAGGAGGGGCTCGTGGGTGGGAATGGGTCTGGGCTGCAGGAACAGAATTGTAGTGGTGAGCACGAAACCCCTGGCTTTGGCTTTTCCCTTTCCCACCCAGGGGCTCCTCCATGCTCTTTTGCACCTCCAGCCTGGGCATTCAGCTTTGTCCCTCCCACAATTACATCTGTTCCCCTACTTCCCCGCAGTTAATCTTTTTGTGTCCAGAACCCGTGTTCTTCACTGAATGACCAGTCCTCTCCATTCCCTGAGAGGGTCCACTACAAAATCCTCTGAGGGCCCAGACCATTTTCTTGTCTTGGTGCCCCCATCTCTCTCTCTTTTGCACATCCCCATCCCATCCTTTCTTTCCCCTCAGACATCTCTCCGAAGGATATCCTCCTCGTCCAACCAAGGGTCAACAAATCCCTCCCTTTTGCTGCTCCCACTACCTTTCTTTCCATCTCTCCCCTCAGTCCTTTGCCTTACATCCTTTCCACTGTGGTAGTGTCCCCATATCCTCTTCCTTGAACCCCCCACTCCCAGACACTCTCCTAATCACATCAGTTTGGTCCTCTGTAATCCTCTTCCTTCTGTCCCCACCAACTACCACGCTTGAAGACCCTATGTCCCTTCCATTTGTAATCATTTCCCCACATTTGCATCCCACGTAGTCCTGTCACATCAACAACCCCCAGCCCAGTCTCTTGAAATCTGATAATTCTGCCCAGTGCCCTACCTTTGGTTCGCCTCCATCCCACCCTCTTTAGAGGCCCGGTATTCCCCTTGCTATCCTTGTCTCTCTCCCCAGCCTGGGTGGATGGGGGTACACCTGTGACCCACCCACCGCCCCTCCAAGGTCCAATCTAGATAACATCTTTCCTCTTCTTCCCTAGGCATTCGTGAAAGAAGGTGAAAATTATGAGAGAGAGGTAAGTAGTGTGGTGGACTTAGAGGGCGCACGGTCTGGACAACAGGAGGACAATTTTGTTCTCCCATCCCTTGCTGGGACTGGGGACATCCAGTGACCAGTGAGGTCTCATGGTCTCTCTACAGGTGCAGTTTCTCAAATTCGGGAAAGTGAAGAGAGCTGAGGTGGGCACCATGAGTTCTGTTGGACCCAGACCCTCCCCTCCATGGACATGACACTCCAGGACATCCCAGTGCACCCCAGTGTAGCCCAGTACAACCCCAGAAAACACCCTTGCACCCCAGTGTTTTCCCAGGGAAGCCCCTGCTCCCTGAGGCTCCATTGCATTCCCATCCATCCCATTACAACCCAGTACACCCCAGAAAGCCCCACTGCACAGTCACGCACTTAGGAGAACGCCTTCCCCAGGACCCCCACTGCTTTTTGCGCACCACATACAAACTCACGTACCCCATGTGTCCCCAGAGGCACCTTCCCCAAGGACCCCATTGATCTCACCCGCCTCCCAGTACACCCCAGTGCCACCAAGCATGTCCCTAACCATCTCTTTCTCCACAGCCCCTTATGGATGACAAGCTGATGGAATTTGTGCGCCAGAAACGCCTGGCTGCAGCTGTTGAAGTCTAGGTGAGCAACATCGGGACATCTCCAGCCCCACAAAGGAGCCCGGACCCCGGGGGACCCCTGGGCCCTCAGGGGTGGGCAGACCTTGGGTATGGGAGAGGGAAACAGAGGGGACTCGCCCTGATCCACGTCCCAGGCTGAGCTGGACAGAGCTGACCCCATGCCTTTCCTGGACTCCGTGGGGCTCTACGGACCCAGAGGCTCACCGTGCCGGCCAGGCAGGAGCTCCGGTGCCATACTGACCCCCAGGGTCACCGCGAGGGCTGGGCAGGGCTATGGGAGATTTAAGGGCATCCCGGGGTAATGACTCACTGGGCAAGGGGCTCTGGGTGCCATATGGGTCTCAGGAGAGCCACTTCCTCTCCTGGGTAGAATGAGGGCTCCAATGCCCTCCTCCTTCCCCAGGACTCTTCAGAGACCGATGGTGGGGACAAGAACCTCTTAGGTTCCAGAGGACACTATCTTTGGGCTCTATCTTTCAGGACTGAAGATGCTGGTGGCAGTCTGGACCTGTCTCCCTCCAGTGGCATGAGGAGATGATCATCCCTGGATGACCCCACCTGTTCCCCTGTGAGCCCTGGGCCATTTCCCTCTAACGATCAATAAACCCCTTCAGCAATGCTACGCTCTGCTTGTTTGTGTGTCCATGTCTGTGTCCATATCCCCTCTCCTCTGCCATCACCCAGACGCCTCGGTCCTCTCTGGTTGCACCACATCGGTGAGCTGACGGACTGAAGGAGCCCGGACACCTGGAGTGTCTCCGTAAAGAGATCCTCTTCCCACCCAGCATGTGCCCCCAGGGAAGGGCGGATTCGGGCAAACTGGAACATCCCCGCCATGAGGCTGGGAGAGGGAAGGCGCAGACGGTGTCAGCCCTTGGGGCAGCTGGTGTTTTGGAGGCACAGCAGGGAACAGGTCCTTACCAGGGCTCCAGTGAGCACTGTCCCCCAAAGAGGACAATTTGGTGTCGGGGCAAGAGAACATGGACAGGCAGCCCAACCCCTGGATCCTCTGCCCCGCGCTGGGAAGGGCAGTGGGTCCCTCTCCCATGGACTCGACAGTCCTGACTTGACAGGAGATGTCAGAGCCCCATGCTGGGCCCATGCGCCTTCCCAGACCCCCAGCTCATGCCCCTCTCTCTGGGGCCCCCTCAGCCCCACCACAGGCCAGGAAGGCAGCACACGGGCACCAGACCTGCCCCATCCCCCGACACGTGTGGCCAGGCTTTGTGGGGCTTTGTGTTCGTTACCTCTTGACTGTGGCTTCAGCTCTCCAGGCATGCACTGATGTATCACCCACTTTTACATTAGGAAGTTTTCCCTCCCACCACTGCATGTGATTATCTTCAGGATGACCTCAAGGGTCTTTGCCAACCAACATGATTCTAAGATTCTATGATTTCATGTCTTCAGCGGGGTTGTCTGCAGGGGAATATTTACCAGGGGCTCTGGTGGGATCGGAGATTCCCCAGGGCAGCAGAATGCAATTGGGGCTGATGGGCACCATCATCCTGTGGCTTGTGCATGGACTGTGGTGTCAGGGCAGGAAATGGCAATCGGGAAACCAATGGAAAACGGGGAAATCAGACACCAAAATGTACCAGGACACAGACCTGACAGAGTAAACATTGAGACAATGACGAGGAGCAAACCTCACTGCTCGCAGCTTTTCATCCAGTACTCCCAAGCGCATCTCAGCATGGCTGCTCTCAGTCCATTCATCCTCCAGTTTGTATCGATACTGGGGATTGCTCCGACCCATGTGCACAACCTTGCAATTGGTCTTGTTGAACCTCACGAGTTTCACATGGACTCTCAGGGATTCATTTGTCCAGGTCCCTCTGGATGGCATGCCATCCCTCAGGTGTATCAGCTGCACCACTCAGCTTGGTGGTGTTTGCAAACTTGCTGATGGTTAACTTGATCCCACCATCTATGTCACTGACGAAGATATTAAACAGTGCTGCTCCCAACACGGACTCCTGAGGGTCATCACTCGTCGCTGATATCCATCTGGACCACTAGCCATTGACCACTACCCTCTGGATGCGACCATCCAACCAGCGCCTCATGCGTTGAACTGCACCCCAGGGGGCTGTGTGCTTGGGCAGGGACTCTGCCGCCTGCCAGGGTCAGCACTCAGCCTGCCCGGGGAGCTCCCCACGGCGCTGTGGGGAGAAGCTGTGGGGGGAAGGAGAGACATCAAGTGCTTGTCTGACCTACTCATTAGGACCTGCGAACAGGGAGATGCCCCTTGGTCTTCAGGGCAGAGCTGAGCACACAGCGGGTGGGATGGGGGCTGTGAGCACTGACAAGGAGGTGACATGGGGACAGAGAAAAGGCTCCTGGCTGTGGCAGCTAAAGACAGCAGAGAGTCGGGACACGCCTCTGCATCCCCCCTGCTCAGCTGTGCAAGGAAAGAGAGAACAGTTTGGAGAAATGGACTTGAAAACTGGATGCTTCCAAGCACAGTTTTTAGTGATAGCATCCCCCAATGGAGGGATGTGTGAGCACAGGGTACCTCTGTGGTGACCAGCAGGTCACTCGTGGGCAGACCAGCCCTCCTGGCTCTGCGCTAGGACACAGGGAGTTAGTTTGTCCTTCAGGGCTCCCGTTCAGGCTGAGAGCAATATGAAAGTTAAGGATTTCTGCCCCTTCAGAGAAAGCGTCCTCAGCAGCAGCACAAACCTGACCTCACGAAAAGGAATGAAAGAAGTTCCCTCAAAAAGAGAAATAACTTTGGAGGATTTGGGGGGAAATAGAATAGGATTGAGTAAAATAGTCTGCCCTAACTTGCTTATGTCTTCTTCTCTTTCAACCATCCTCCATCCGCAGAGTGAACAAATGTCCAACAGCAGCTCCATCACCCAGTTCCTCCTCCTGGCATTTGCAGAAACCTGGGCTCCATCTCCACCACTCTGCCCAAAGCCACGGCCAATTCCCTCTGGGACACAGGGACATCTCCCAGCCGGGATGTGCTGCCCAAGTAATTCTGTTTCTATTTTTGATATCATCAGAATATTCCCTTCTCACCGTCATGGCCTATGACCGCTACGTTGCCATCTGCCAACCCTGCACTACGGGACCCTCCTGGGCAGCAGAGCTTGTGTCCACATGGCAGCAGCTGCCTGGGGCACTGGGCTGCTCAATTCTCTCCCGCACGCTGCCAACACATTCTCACAACCACTCTGCCAATGACAATGTTCTGGACCAGTTCTTCTGTGAAATCCCCCAGATCCTCAAGGTCTCCTCAGACTCTGACTACCTCAAGGAAGTTGGACTTTTTGTGGCTGGTGTCTCTATAGCATTTGGGTGTTTATAGTTATTCTTTTTTCCTATGTGCAGATCTTCAGGGCCGTGCTGAGGATCCCCTCTGAGCAGGGACGGCACAAAGCCTTCTCCACGTGCCTCCCTCACCTGGCCGTGATCTCCCTGTTTATCAGCACTGCCATCTCTGCCTACCTGAAGCCCCCCTCCATCTCCTCCCCATCCCTGGACCTGGTGGTCATTTCTGTACTCGGTGCTGCCTCCAGCAGTGAACCCCCTCACCTACAGCATGAGGAACCAGGAGCTCAAGGATGCAGTGAGGAAATAGATGACCTGATGTTTTTAAGCAAATGAACTCTTCATCTTCTTTTGCACAACAGTTACAATGCAACTCATTACAGGCCCAGCCCATCATCTGCATTTTCTTTTGTTCTTGTTGGTATCTGACTTGTAATGATGTTGTCATCCCCTTCCCAATTCACTGTCTGCTTTGCTTTTCTGACCGAGTGGCTCTGTAAATGAGGAGCTGTGCTCTCTGTGTGTTTGAACAAAATAAAGGGCCCTGCAGTAACTTTTTTTTTTTTCTGAGATCCTTCCTCCAAGGCCCTTTCAGAGCTGCAGGAACAACTCCTATGTGCAGAGTTGGAGGGGAAGAGTCCCATCGTGGCAGGACTGCCAGAGACCAACTGGTCTTCCAAAGCTGTTCTCTTTTCACTTCCACACTCTCCTTCTGATCTGTTTGGTTTGGTAAAAGGTCTGCGTGCTCTGGCAGCTTGGTCCCCGTCCTGCCGGGTGGGAGCTCTGTGACCGCAGGCAGGGACAGGCAGTGGGCACGGCTGGGACAGAGCTGGCCTCCACAACAGCGTTTCCAAGAAGAAAGGTGATCTTCTCGGGGCACTGCCCGAGGGCGCAGGTCTTGTTCCAAAGCTGATCTCAAGAATGTGCCCAAGAAATTGTCCGGCAGATGAAAACACCGGTGAACAGTGTGAGTGCGTGGGATGGGGTGTGCAGCAGTGTCCTTGCACAGCCAGGCCTCCTGCCAGAGACCTGAAGAACTAGTGTCAGCTCTGTGCCTGTGTTCACTGGACACACCGGAGAAGCTACCTGTGTTGGTTTTGGCTGGGTGAAACAAAAAAAGGCCCAAACAATCGGCCTCAAACCAAAGTTGACTTCTGAGTGAATTCCCCGACCAGCAACCAGCATCTTATCAGCATCATGAAGCAACCAGCATCTGATCAGCATGAAATGCAACCCTGGGAACAATCCCTGGGAACTATAAGTAAACAACAGGAAGTAACTATAAATCCCAAATGTAGAGAAAAACAGAAACTCCTCAGACGTGCCCGGATCCTGGCCAGATCTGGCCACGCCTGAGTGAGGCACGTCAATCTACCAGATATCTCCCTGCATTTTGTTTAGACTTGTTTGTTAAACTGTACAAAAGCCGGGCCCTCTCCCAGCACAGACGCAGACCTCCCCTACGAGCGGACGCCCTGCGTGGGACTTCCCAGCTGCCGGGAAAGGCTCTGCGACCCTTCGCTGGGACGGGGCTCCCCAGCTGATGCACGGGTCGGGGGGATGGTAAAGTAGGAGGGCAATTGGTGATGGATCTTTCTTAATCACTACAGCCAGCTTTCTGTAGCAATGACTAGGTGCATTACCTTGCTTGTTCTTTCTGCTGCTTTAAACTAAAGTAAAATAAGGCTATTTCTTTAGCTTGGTGCCTGTGTCCTTTGTGTTAACCCGTCAATTGGCAAAACACTGGGATAGAGTTAATTTTCTTCCTAGTAGCTAGTATGGGGCTCTGGTTAGATTTGTGCTGAAAACCGTGTTGATTACACAGGCGTTTTCTTTACTGCTGAGCAGTGATTACACAGCACCAAGGTCTTTGCTGCTCCTCACCCCACCCCAGTAGTGAGCAGACTGAGGGTGCACAAGGATCTGGGAAGGGACACAGGCAGGACAGCTGACCCCAACTGACCAGAGAGGTATTCCATAGCATATGATGTCATGCTCAGCAATAAAGCTAGGGGAAGATGAAGGAAGAGAGGGACATTCGGAGTTATGGTGTTTGTCTTCCTACGTATTGCTGTGTGTGATGGAGCCCAGCTTTCTCAGAGGTGGTGAACACCTGTCTTCCAATGGGAAGTGGCGAATTAATTCCTTGTTTTGCTTTACTTGCATGTGCAGCTTTTACTTTACCTATTAAACTGCCTTTTTCTCAAGCCATTAGTTTTCTTATTTTTACCCTTCTGATTCTCTCCTCCATCCCACCGCAGGGGAGTGACCAAGTGGATGCGGGGGCTTAGTTGCTGGCTGGGGTTAAACCATGACACTGTTCCAGGACAATCATCATGGAGTAGCCCCTCACAGCCACCTTTTTCAGCACCGGCCTCTCACCCCAGCTCAGAGAGGTTCTTCATCCCTTTATGGAGGGACATCAGAAGTCTAGGTCAGAAGGGCATCTTTGCATTTTAGGGAGGAGATGTAAACCTGCACATCATGTATGTGAGCTGAGATGAACCCCGGTGAGCACAAATGCCATCAGCTATTCCTGGGGGTGCCATGAAGGCCTGTGACACTGACTGTGTCTTGAGGTCACTTCATGTAGAGAGTCACATCCCCCGGGAAACCCCCTGAATGCAGCACTGGGAGGTGATTCTCTGAACCGCCGTCCCTGTGTCCTTTCCTCGTGCCTCGGGGCATCTCCCACGGGTGCAGAGCAGGGCGAGCACCGCAGGCTGAGGTGCCTCCCAGCCTCTGGGGGTGGCAGCAGGAGTTCAGAGAGACACTATGGCTCCTGCAGGCACTGCCTCTGCGTGTGCAAGGGAAGGACTCGTGTCTCTGAACAGCCCTGTGTGTAAGAGGAGTGCCCGAGGCCAGCTCAGCTGTGGGCCCTGACAGAGCCCTGACACTTCTGTGTGTGACTGCAGGAACAACCCCACCTTCCCAGTGAGATTCACCTCAGCTGCCTTGGACAGGCTCATTGCAAGTGCTCCTGTCTGCTCTGTCACACCCCTCGTTCTAGACTGTGCCCCAAAACTGACAGAGCAATCAGAGAGGTTCTGGGGTCCTTGGAAAAGGCAGATGTCAAACCCATCTTCAGGAAGGGCAGGAAGGAGAATTGGGAGAATTACAGGCTGGTCAGCCTACCTCAGTCCCTCGGAAGGTGATGGGACACATCCTCCTGCTGCCATTTCCAGGCACTTGAAGGATAAGAAAGGCCTTGCTAAACCAGAATTGGTGGGGAAAACAAGGGAATACTGTGTACACGGAATTTTGTAAGGCCTTTGGCATGGTCTCCTGTGGTGTCCTTATAGCCAGATTGGTGGCGTCTGGGCTGAAGGGATGTGCGTAACGATGGATGGGAAGTTGTCTGGATGATCAAACCCAAATGTGGTAAAGTCCTCTGTGCAAGCAGACACTATTGGCATCCCTGAGTGATGAGTACTTAGGCCAACAGTGTTGAATGTCTTTATTATCCCCTTGTATGATGTGACAGAGAGCACTTTCAGCTCCTTTGTGGATGGTGCAAAGCTGGGTGGACACCTAGAACAACCTCGTCTAGTTACTCTGCCTTGAATTTGAAAGTTGGACAAGATGTTCAGGGCTCCCTTGAAACCTGAGCTACTCTATAATTCAAGTAATCTTTCCCCTAAAGAGATTTTTGAAGACAGAATAGGTTGAGGAAGAAAAACAAAAAAAAGATGCACACAGGAGATATAAAATCTGCCAACATAAATATTGCAGTTCCTGTAAAGAATGTTTCTGCACTCAGATAGTCAGTAGGAAACATAGATTATAATAGAAGAAATATTTGTTAATTTTAATAAAAGAAGCATACTTTATTTGGCCAGGTCCTGGGCCATAATGGGGTTGATGGATGACTATGTTATTCTGAGGTCAGTTGTGTCTCAGAAACTCAAACTCGAGCAGGAAGCGTGCAGCTGTGAAGGGGACTGTGAGGTCAGTTTTGTCTCTGGAGGTGACAGGCCAGCAGCAGGAACACGGCTGGGAAAGTTCCTCTGCCACAGTAACCCCACGGGCCTTATCCAGGACGAGGGCTTGGATAGATTGTCATCTCCACTCTGCCTGAACATGTGATGGGACAGCAGCAGATGTAGGGTTTAGAAGGTCATGGTGAGGTTACTTCTCTCTGGTCAGGCGAAAGGCCACAGAAAGTCTCACGGGTTGGGTTCGCTGCTGGCAGGGTGGTTTCTGAGGTGGTAGAGCTTTCCTCGGTAGTGGGAAACGTCAGTGAAGATACAGAAATGCTGGGGTGAGACCAAGGCGGGGAAGCGAAATGGGCGCCTACAGCCTGCAAAGAAATAGAGGCAGGTATCAGATATTGTCCATCAGCCTCTGGCGGGGATGGCAAAAGGCACTGGCAAGGCTGGAAGGCACCAACAGAACCCAGGTGTTTGGTGCCCTTGGCTATGGCAGTTGTCTTTGCCACTGAAGCCTGTGAGCCTTCTATGTGTCAGGTATTTACTCCCTCATTATAATAACTCTTCAGTATGTTGAACATCCATGGGGAACCAAAACACTCCTATTAGTACTTCTCCAGAATTTTTTTCAATGTTTTCTATGGTTAACCAAGTATTTAGAAATATCACCCAGTGACATGCCCCAAGGTAGTGTGGTTGTCGGTGGGAAGGTATGTGGGACAATGTTGGCAGGTACCTAGAACGGTTGTCACCTCCGATGGTCTGGGCTTCAACCCAAACATGTGCAGGATCCCAATGAAGTGACAGAGTCTTTGGAAAAGGGTGCCCTGGCCCTGGCTATGCCAAAGAGACAGAGCTTGTCACACTGTGCTGGGGCTTGTCCTACATCTACTGAGCACGGTTCAGCACCATTCATCACCCTCGAGGAGAAGAGAGAGTTTCTGACCCTAAAGACATACAAGCACACACTGTTGCTCGAGCAGAGACCCAACCCTCAGCTGTATCAGTTGCCTCTATATTCAAGAAGGAACAGTGGAAGCTGAGGTCAGCTTCTGAGATACGAAAAAGATTTTATCCATCATCCAGGAGGGCAAATTGTCATCTGGTTGCTCTGATACTGGATATTGGGGCCAACAGTCAGGAAATAAGGGTAAGAACCCCAGCAGCTGGGATCCCTTGCTAGGGTAAGGTCCTGGTCAAAGGGATTGGAAAAGGGACATCAGTCCTCAGCCTCTGGAGTCGACTTCTGTGAAGTGTGAAGGCAGGCATCCCTTCAAGGAAGATCTTGCGATTCCCAAACAAGTGGACCACCACTGAGGGTGGTATCCAGTCTCTGAGGGAATTAGCTGCCGTGGAGGTGATTTACAGCATCAAGCTGTCTCTCCAAACCTCCTCCCGCAAAGGCCAGTATGCTGGGGGTGGGCCAGAGTTTGAGAGGGGACACAGCCAGAATAGCTGATCCAAACTGACCAAAGAAATATTCCGTACCATATGCCATCGTGCTCAACAATAATAGCTAAAAGAAAAGAGGAGAGGAGGGGCCGTTAGTTATTAAGGTGACTGTCTTCCAGAGCAACCGCTACACATACTGATGACCTGCTTCCCAGTGGCTGGACGTTGCCTGCTGATGGGAAGTAGAGAATATAATGTTTTTATTTTCCTTTGTTTCTGCATGCAGTCTTTGCTTTTCTTTATTAAACTGCCTTTCTCTCTCTCATGAGTTCTTTTTCATCTGACTTTCCCCCTCATCGTCCTGCTGAGGAGGTGGAGTGGTTGAGCGGGCGCCTGGAGGCCAGCCAAGGTAAACCCACTGCAGGGGGGCACCGGGGAGTACTGGGGAGCACTGAGGTCCTTGGGGGGGGGGGGCACTGGGGGAAGTGAAGGGAACGAGAGAGCAGCACTGAGGGCACTGAGTGGGTGAGGGGAGCAAGGGAGTGGCACTAGGAACACTGGGGAGGGTGAGAGGAATTAGGGAGCAACATGGGAGCACTGGGGCAGATGGGGCGAATGAGAGAGCGGCACTATGGATACTGGGGTGCATTGGGGGGAATGAGGGGGTGGCACTGGGAGCACTGGGGTAGGTAGGGGAGCGAAGGAACAGCACTGGGAGTACTGCGGGGGGGGGGGGGGACAATGAGGAAGCAACACTGGGAACACAAGGGAGGGTGAGGGGCATTAGGGCATTGCAGGGGGAGCACCGGGACAGACTGGGAGCACGAGGCAGTGGAACTGGGAGCACTGAGGTAGGTGGGGAGAACAAAGGAGAATTGCTGGGAGCACTGGGGAGGATGGGGGAGCAAGGAAGCAGCACTGGGCGAACTGAAGCAGACAAGGGGAACCGGGGAGTGGTATGGGAGGGCACTGGGGCAGGTGAATGGACTGAGGGAGGAGCTCTGGGAGCACTGGAGTTGCGGGGGGGGTGTTAGGTGATGTTGGAGTCACACTCAGAGTGTCGTATGACACAGGTGGCAATAGGGGTCACTGGGGGCTCTGGGGTGTCTGGAAGCCTAGAGCAGAGAACCTCTGTGCCCTGCTTGAAGGTGTCACCTACCTACCAGTCTCTAGAGGCAGCTGATAATCAGAAGTGACCACATGTAACCATCAGCCGGGCCAGGAGCCCCCCATCCCTGCCCCCACTAAGTCATTTAGTCCCTGTCCACTGGTTCTCCACCTCTCACCCTTCCCATATTCAGGACCATCCTCCCCAAGATGGCTCTCAGTCCCTGGTGTTGTTGATTGAGGTGATAATCAGTGACATGCAGCTCCTGAAAGGACAGGTCCTTGCAGGTGATATCCCAGTTGGGCATGAAGCTGTAGGAGGAGGCACATCTGCTCCTGTGTGGTGGCCTTCCCTTAGATGCTCTGTTACTGCTCAGAAGGAACCCACAGAGAAGGTCCAAAGTGGAGAAAAACTTGGGTCAATTTAACAATGATAGAATGATTGCTAGTCCATTTGTGGTGCTCATGTTGATGTTTGTGGGTTTTAGTGACTGAGTGACTCAGGAGGGTGAGAAGGTGACGGACGGAGGGATGAAGGATGAAGAGAAGGAAGAAAGGAAACAGGGAGAGATGGGGAGGAAAAGAGATGTAGGGAGAGTAAGGGGGGAATGGAGAGGATGAGGAGATGGAGGGAGAATTGAACTCACTGCAGAGAGCAAGTGAGCAGCTGGTTGGGCTGAGCTGCCCGCTGGAGTTAACCTTCTACATGCATGCAATGACTTAAATCCTCTCCGAGGGGCTTCAGAGCTTTGTCACAGCCCACTGAAATGCAATTTATAACTTAGCACTTTGTGGCTCAGCTTTCTAGCAACTGATTCACAAGGCAGATCTTCCAGTTGACTACCTCTGCTTTGAATGATCTCTGAAGCAAATATTCAAGAGTGTTTGACATCTTCTCACAACCGTCCCACAACAGCACTCTTTTTTATACCAAGTCTCTCATAAAGAACAAGCACCCATCCTGTGATGGGTAGTCTTTAGAAATGACCTTTAGTGTTTCACTGGAGAATCCTGGCCATTTTCAGCTCTCAGAAGCCACGTACAGTTGTTCTTTATTCATTTCTTTCCATCCGGATCAAACCAGGCAGGCTTTCTTTGAAGCCGTGACAGGAGCCTGTATCATGACAGGACAAAACCAGGGTGACATCTCACTTCCCCTGAAACCTCCCATGGGCTTCAAAACCCAAGTCAGGTTTTCCCCACCAGCCTTGTGGAATTGTCCTCGCAGAGGATTATTTTAGTTATTTTTGTCATTTTAGAGAGACCAAGTGATGAGGACTATGGCACTTCAGGAGAAGAAGAGTCTAAAGAGGAAGACAAAAACTTGTCAAAACATTCATGGCTTTGCTTTCCTAATGTTGACCTCAGAGGACCTCATGGCACTCAGTTCAATGCATTCAATGTTGCCATTGCTCGGAGCAGTTGATAGATTTTCTGGTGTTTACACATGGTCCCTTCTGATTTTCAGTTCCCTCAAGGGACCAGTAGATAGGTGACCCGAATAGAGATGGGGGGTTGGAGTGGTTCTTTGGGACCGGCAACCTCTGTCCCCTCACCTAATGGGACACCATGGCCAAACTATCTTGTCCAGGAGAGATGAATGGGGTTGAAGAGATGTGCCTCAGTGGTTACCTTTCAGAAAGGCACAAGAGAAAGAGATCTTTGTCCTGAGCTGAAAATGGCCCAAGATTGACCAAGACTATCAGGGTGCTCTCAATGTCCTTCCCCTTTCCTTAGCATGGGATGTGGGCAGCATTGCTTGTCCCATGGAAAGGACTCAGGCTGACCGCCATGCTTTAAGGCTCTGTTGACACTGCAGTTGATTCTTGTGCATGATGAGGTGACAATGCTTGTAAACAGGCACGAATTCATGTCATTCTTTGGCTTGGCCAGTTCCCAGGCTCCCACAGCTCCCCCTGCCCCACACTGGTCAGAGGATGCTGCCAAGGATAGGCGGTGAAGGAAACCGCAATGGTACCCAGGCATCCGGGCTGGTTCAACTTTCACAGCCACAGACTCTCTCCAAGCTCCCTCAACAGGCTCCTTGTTCTGTAGGGCCTGGGCAAACATGGCTTATCAGAGATGCTGTGGGGACAAACATCCCTCCTCTGGACAGGGGAGCTCTGTCCCTGCAATTAGCTCTGAGTGGCTGCTCAGGGACAAGAAGATGATTCATTGTGTCTGCTCTGAACATCTGCATTCTGCTCAATGATCACGTTGACCTAGGCTGATGATGATGGTGTTGAAGGGCGTCACAAAAATTCAAACTGACCTAGGCAAGATTCCAGGATACAAAGTACAGAATTACAAGGGCAATTATTTATTCATGCGTGCGAGGTGTCCCGTCAAATTGGGGCACCCAAATGTGGTTTTACGCAGGATTCTTGTACAGTTCAAACATTCAGGTAAAACATGACTATCACCCACACTACTGATTAATAAACTTAGTAAACCCAAAATCTCCAGTAAAATGCCACTACCTCATTACATTACAATATTATCGTGGGTTTATATATTTGAAGCATTTATATATATAAAGCATTGTTCTAAAGAAACAGATGAAAAAAGAAGACAACCAAAATTTGGGCCTGGACTATTAAGTTCTTCTATGTCATATAAAGAAGAGCTGGAGTCGGTGGTTACAGGATTTGATGAATAGTTAACATGAGGAGAGATTTGTGAGCGTTGGTTTGAGAACAGCTGGCAAATTGATGCAGTAAGGAAAGAGAGTCCCGTTAAGTAGATCCTGGATCAATGAGGAATCAAATATCAGCCCAAACCAATGTATTATTAGGAAGGCAGCAGGCTCAATATGAGCCAGCAGTGTGCCCTGACCGCCAAGAGGGCAAACCTCATTCTGAAGTGCATTAAACACAGTATAGCGAACTCATCAAAAGAGGTGATTACCCCATTGTATTTAGTATTTACGTGGCCTCACCTTGACTACTGCGTGCAGTTCTGGGTCGCACATTTTAAGAAGAACGTGAAGGTCCTTGAATGCAGCAGAGAAGGTCAACAAAGCCGGTGACAGGGCTGGAAGGAGTGTGCTATGAGGAGTGACCGAGGACTTTGGGTTTGTCTGGTTTGGAGAAAAAGAGGCTCAGGGGCCACCTCATTGCTCTCCGCAGCTTCTTGAGGAGGGGACATGGAGAGGGAGGTGCTGATCTCTGCTCCCTGGGACCCAGGAGCAGTATGCCTGAGAACAGTTCAAAGCTGCCTCAGGGGAGGTTCAGACTTGCCATTAAGACATTTCTTTACCAAGAGGTGGTCAAACATTGGACCAGGCTTCCTAGAAAGGTGGTTGATGCCCCAAGCCTGTCAGTGTTTAAGAGACATTTGGACAATGCCCTTAACAACATGTTTTAACTTTTGGTCAGATCTGAAGTAGTGATCAGTCAAAAAAAAAAAAGTTTCCTTTACTTTCCTGCTAATCATGCAAATTTCCATTATTCTGACAGTCTTTCTAAAGTTGTTAATAATACTGTGGGTGTCTGGGGAGGAGGACTGATAGCACTAGCACTGCTGTCTTCTCTCCTGGGATTGTTCACTAACTGACTTATAACCATGTAAGAACAAGACTGGCAGAGAAGTGTCTGGAGAACCACATCCAGGTGGTTTTCAGGGAACTGACAGAGGAACAGAGCTACCCACCGTCTCCTGCAGCATCATGGACTGAGGAGTGTGTTCCTGCGTCGTGGCTTCTGACACCGGTAACTTCCTTTTATCATGCTTTGAAATGCTGAGACACCGTGGCAGCACAGTCACTGCCAAAAGCAACTGCTGGCATCTGTGTGGCTTGGCTGGGCTCAGAAGAGCGGGTTTTGTTCAGCTTGGAGAACTGTTGCTGGTGAGACTTCACTATGTAAGGAATACTCCAGCAGATTCCCACAAACAGAGCTGGTCGTCCAACCCGCGCATTGTGTGTGAGCTTGTGGAGCACTGACGTATTTGGGAGTTAAGAAGAATACGCTGTATGCTTGGGGGGAGCTTTAAACAAGCCAGCAGTGATGATTGTGGAAGACTGGACTATAAACGGTTGCTTTTGGATAAAAAATTGTGTACAACAGAAGCAATATATAACAGTACTTCAGGAAATGAAAGTATTTCATTTTCCGATGCATTTCATGCATAAATTGGGAGATTAGGAAATAGATAATGGGTATGTTCTCTCACATAAACACGGATTTTATTTTGGAGATTTTGAATAGCACCTCTAGAAGTCCAAAGGTAAAATTTAAAGAAATAGGCAGGAATAGTAGAAAAAAAAGTTGTGGTTTTTTTTTTTTGTTTGTTTGTTTTTTTTTTTTTAACAAGAAGAAAAGAAATCATGCTCTTAAGACTGCATGTCTCTGTGAAGTCAAGTGTTCTTTTGAAAAAAAGCATCTTGTGTTTTTCACTTGGCTAATGTGAATGTTTGTATGACCTGTTTTCTAACTGCCTGTTCTCATTATTGATACATCGGAGTTTAAGATGACTTCTTGAAGGCAGTTAGCTAAGCTATAGAGACCCAGCCAGCATCCTCTCCTCTCCTCTCCTCTCCTCTCCTCTCTCTCTCTCCTCTCCTCTCCTCTCCTCTCCTCTCCTCTCCTCTCCTCTCCTCTCCTCTCCTCTCCTCTCCTCTCTCCTCTCCTCTCCTCTCCTCTCCTCTCCTCTCCTCTCCTCTCCTCTCCTCTCCCTCCTCCTCTCCTCTCCTCTCCTCTCCTCTCCTCTCCTCTCCTCTCCTCTCCTCTCCTCTCCTCTCCTCTCCTCTCCTCTCCTCTCCTCTCCTCTCCTCTCCTCTCCTCTCCTCTCCTCTCCTCTCCTCTCCTCTCCTCTCCTCTCCTCTCCTCTCCTCTCCTCTCCTCTCCTCTGGTTGGTGCATGTCAGTGTGGGTAACCACTAGTGAACATCAAGCCAGATATGTCTGCTCTGGCTAGGATAGAGTGAATTTTCTTCACAACCACTCATATGGTGCTATCTTCTAGATTTGTTGTATTGATAACCCACCAATGTTCTAGCTCTGGCTGAACAGTGTGACAGCCTTCTCTGTTTCTCAGACCACCTCCCAGTGAATAGACTGGGGAGGTGCAATACTTTTGGAGGGGACACAACCAGGCACATAAGCCAAACTAACCAGAGAGATAATCTATACCACATTACATCATATTCAGTAATAAAAGTTTCCTTAAAGAGAGAGCTTTAGGGAGCTTAGATACCTTTCTCAGGTACTGGCTGGGCGTTGGTCTACCCATGGGAGGTAGTGAGTTATTGCCGTTGCATCAGATGTTCTGTTTTCTTTTCTTTCTCTCTCTTCCACTTATTAAACATTTTCTAAAAAATCTCAAACCCAAGTTTTCCTGCTTTTATTCTTCTTTTCCTCTTCCCCCATCCCAGAAAGAGTGGGGGGAATTGAGAGAGTGGCTGTGTGGTGCTTAGATGCTCACCAGGGTTAACTCACACCACCAGAGCGGCCAGCAAGTAGAATAATAGTCCTGGGAGCCAGTTATTTTAGACACTTAAGTCTGGACTGGATACTGGACAGCCAAGACTTATAAACTGTACAAGGTGCAGGAAAGATTCCAGTGCTGCCCAACTTGTCTCTGGCCTTCAGGAAGGTATGATTTCTTCAATACTAGTCTCTCAGCCCAATCACCCAATCCGTGTTTCACCCATCTGATTGTCTACCCATGCAGACTCTACTGTCCTAACTTGGATACAAGAATATGAGGGACACCATGTCAAAATTCCTCCTATGCTGAAGTAAATGGCATCCACTTTTCTCATCTTATTCACAAATACAAGTAGTTTATCATAAAGTCAATCAGTCTGGTGAGGCATGATTCACCCTTGATAAATACACACTGACCATTCTCAGTCACCTGCTCTCTTAGGTGACTAGAATTGTCACTCATTGTCATTTAATGGCACACTCTCACCAAAGGGGGTGGTTCCCTGAGTTGAACTTCTGCCCTTCCTCAAACATGGGTGCAATGTTTCCTCTCCTCCATTCACCATCACTCACTCTCCCATGACCATGACCTTCCAAAGGGGACAGACAATGGCCTTGCTGTGAGAGCAGCCAGGTCTCAACGTGCTCCCATGCAGCCTTTTCACCCCCACAGACATGCATGGGCTGAGTCCATGCAAGTAATCCCTGACCCCACTCTTACTCACTGCTGCTTGTTTTTCTCCTCTGGAGACTTGACCCTACACACAAAGACCTGGAATACATTGTTGGTGACTAAAGCAAAGGAGGCCTTGAGTTCCTCAGACTTATCTGGATCTACTGTTAGTAGGTTATCCATTAATTTGAGCAGCTAGCCCCACATTTTAGTTATTCATTCTTTCCGCGTTAAGGAATAAGTAGAAGCTCATCATCTTGCTCTTGATGTCCCCTACAAGAGCCAAGCCTAAACAAACTTTTGCTTTCCTAAAAAATGTCTACTTCCCTGGGATGTGTTTCCAAATTCCTCCTTGACAGCCCGCCCGCTTCCACCATCTGGTTCCCCACCAAGTCTGTAGTGGTCTGCTGGATGGGCTGGACTCCTCACCATTCTGGAACAACATTTGGAGAGAATCAGGGAAGAAGGGAAAAAGGGAAGGAGAGAGAGAGGGAGGGAGAGATGGAGAAAGAAAATAAAAGAAAGAAGGGCAGAAAGCTCAGTTCTCACCGTGAAGGGTAGTTATACAGGGGGTCTGCACTGGCATCTGCCTGAGACTTACTAACACGAATGACTATGCCATCACACGGTATGAAATTCATTGTAGACAAGTGTCTGCATGTGTGCGCAGGGATGAACGACTCTCATGTCAATGGTACAGTGAGAAAGAACATCACTTCCTGGCCTGAAAACACAATAGAATGATGGAGTGAATTTGCAACCCTGCACTGCAGTAAGAAAGAACTGACTATCAGCAGCCACACACACCACCACCTCCTCATGGTCTTTCCACATCCCCCTTGTGTCTCCTGCAGAATAAATATAATGCAGTTGCTCAGAGGTCTTTTCACTCGCACCTGCACTTGAAAATCACCCTCAGTGGAAAGGCAGGGATAGATCCTGGAAAGTGTGTCAGAGCTCAACCTTGCTGGTCCTATGGGTTCAGCAAGAAAATCTGCAATAGTGCCATGATGATACTGCTGCTAACGCTATAAGGAAAAATGGAAGCAGTTGGTCATGTATGTTTTGGGGGGGTTTGGCAGTGCTCCCATGCACAACACTGTCTGTGAAAACAGGGAGCTGCAACTCCCTCTCCTCAATCATCGGAGTAGCTCTGAGGTTGTCCACAGCACAGCAGCTGCTGCTGCGACAAAGGCCTCCCAGGTAAAAGCAGAGCTTGTGGCAGACCAAAGTAGATATCTTTCCATTGTCCATGCATGCGGTGAGATGTCCTGAAAGAACGAGCACCTGTCACAACATGGCCCATGAGATGAGGAGGTGGGGAGAAGCAAAACTTGAGCTGGAAGGAATGGGAGGTGGCCACAGAGAGAAGAAACCAAATTGGTGCCCATCACATCTGCGCAGCCTGGTTGTGGGGTATGATGGACAGAGGTTTATTCCCTCCACTGTCCAAAATACTACCGAGTCAAATGGTGTTCACTTTCAATAAGGTTTTATTTAGAGAGTAAAGAGTGGAGAGCAGAGATGCGCTTTGCATGGGAAAATCCTATGTTCACACATGTGCACACACACAGCCCCATAGAGCTGCTTGCCCAGCCCTGGTGACAAGCTGGTAGGAGAAAAACTCCTGAAGTGTGCATGGAACAGGCAGGTAAAGAGGGAAAGAGCTGAGATTCCCAGGGCAGACAGGGAGAGACAGGGGTCTGGGAAGAGGCAGGAAGGGAATGTCAGGACTCATGGAGAAGATAAAGAGAGCAATTGGCATGCTCCCACCTCTGACAACCCCAGTGAGAGCAACACCATGATGACAACCATAGAATCCTAGAATGGTCTGTGTTGGAAGGGACCTTAAAGATCATCTAGTTCCTACGCGCCCTGCCACAGGCAGGGACACCTTCCACTTGACCAGGTTGCTCACAGCCTCATCCAAGTTGGCCTTGAACACTTCCAGGGACAGTGCAGCCACTACTCTGGGCAACCCGTTCCAGTGCCTTATCACCCTCACAGTAAAGAATTTCTTCTTAACATCTAATTTAAATCTGTCCTCTTTCAGTTTAAAACGGTCACCCCTTGTCCTATCCCTACAACCGCTGATAAAGGGTCCCTCCCCATCTTTCCTGTAGTCCCTCTTTAACTACTGGAAGGCCACTGTAAGTTCTCCCCTGAGTCTTCTCTTCTCCAGGATGAACACCCTCAGCTCTCTCAGCCTGTCCTCACAAGGGAGGTACTGCAGGTCCCTGATCATCTTCGTGGCCTCCTCTGCACCTGCTTGAGCAGGTCTGTGTCCTTCTGATGTTGAGGGCCCCAGAGCTGGACACCAGTCCTGATGGTGGGGTCTCACCAGAGAGGAGTAGAGGGGGAGAATCCCCTCCCTTGACCTGCTGGCAACGCTTCTCTTGGTGCAGCCCAGGGTATGGTTGTCTTTCTGGGCTGCCAGCACACATTGCTGGCTCACAGTCAGTTTTCCAGCCACTACTACCCACAAGTCCTTCTCTGAAGGGCTGCTTTCAATCCACTCCTCTCCCAGCCTGGATTTGTGCAGTACCTTGCCCTTGGCCTCGTTGAACTTCTCGAGGTTTGCATATGGCCACCTCTCCAGCCTGTCCAGATCCTTCTGGATGGCATCCCTTCCCTCCAGTGTGTCTACCACCACACAACTCGGGGCCATCGGAGGGTGCATCGATCCCACTGTCCATGTCACCAACAAAGATGTTAAACAGCGCCTGTCCCATCGTCGACCCTGAGGAATGTCACTTGTCACTGCTCTCCACTTGGACATAGAGCTGTTGACTGCAAGTCTTCGAGTGTGACCATCCAGCCAATTTCTTATCCATCAAGTGGTTCGTCCATCAAATCCATGTCGCTCCAACTTCGAGACAAGGATGTCATGTGGAACAGTGGCAAATGCTTTGTACAAGTGCAGGTAGATGATGTCAATTGCTCTTCCCTTATCCACGAGCACTGCAGCCCCGTCTTAGAAGGCCCCCAGATTTGTCAGTCACAATTTTCCCTTAGTGAACTCATGTTGGCTGTCACAAATCACCTTCTTATTTTCCATGTGCCCTGGGGTAGCTTCCAGGATGATTTGGTCCATGACACTAAAGGGCACAGAAGTGAGACTGACTGGCCTGCACTTCCGCGGGTCTTCTTTTATTTCCTTTTTAAAAATGGGGTTATGTTTCCCCTTTTCCAGACAGTGGGAACTTCGCCGGACTGTCATGAGTTTTCAAATATGATGGATAGTGACTTAGTCACTTCATCTGCCACTTCCATCAGGACCCGCAGGTGCATCTCAGCAAGTCTCACATACTTGTGCACTTCAGTTCCTTACATGATCTTGAACCCGATTTTCTTCTACAGTGGGTGGTTCTTCATTCTCCCTACCCGCCCTTTTGCCTTCTGTGACTTCAGTGGTGTGACTGGAGCCCTTGCCAGTGAAGAAGGAGGCAAAGAAGTTCTTGAGTATCTCTGCCTTCTTGATATCCTGGGCAACCAGGTCTCCTGTTTCCTTTCATAAAGGGCCCACAGTTTCCCTAGTCTTCCTTCTATAACCGATGTAGCTGTAAGAGCTTTAGTTGTTAGCATTGATATCCCTGGACAGATTTAATTCTATCAGGGCTTTGGCCTTCCTAACCTTATCCCTGCCTACGCAGACACTTTCTCTGTAACCCTCCCAGGCTACCCAACCTTGCTTCTACACTCTGTAGGATTCCTTTTTGTCCAAAAGCTCCTTGTTCTTCCACTCAGCCTCCTGCTGTTCTTACCTGACTTCCTCCTTGTTGGGATGCATCTCCCCTGAGCTTGGAGGAGGTGATCGTCAAATATCAACCAGCTTTCTTGGGCTCCTCTTCTCTCCAGGGCTTTATCCCATGTTACCTTACCAGCAGATCCCCGAGGAGGTCAAAGGCTGCTCTCCTGAAGTCCAGGGTACTGAGCTTGCTGCGCATCCTCCTTCCTGCCCTAAGGATCTGAGTTCCACCATCTATTGGTCACTGCAGCCAAGGCTGCCCTTAATCTTCACACTCCCCATCAGCCCCTCCTTGTTGGTGAGAACAAGGTCCAGCATAGCCCCTCTCCTTGATGGTTCCTCTATCACTTGGAAAAGGAATTTATCATCAGTGTATTCCAAGAACCTGTTGAATTGCTTATGAACTGCAGTGTTTCCTCAAACAGATATCAGTGTGGTTGAAGTGTCCCATGAGGACCAGGGCTAGTGAATGTGAGGCTGCTCCTATCTGTCTATAGACAGCCTCATCCGGTGGTCTCCCTGGTCGAGTGG
This sequence comes from Tyto alba, assembly GCF_018691265.1. NCBI lineage: Eukaryota > Metazoa > Chordata > Aves > Strigiformes > Tytonidae > Tyto > Tyto alba. The sequence goes on along the minus strand of NW_024881312.1, from coordinate 119,650 downwards.
TGTGTAGCAGATCTCTATAATAATGTCTCCTGTCCCTGACTTACCTTTAATATAATTAAAATATTAATATATATTAGTGATATTCCTACATGGCTGGTTAATGCTAGAAAAAGCTGAAAAAAATTCTGGAGAAGTACTAATAGGAGTGTTTTGGTTCCCCATGGATGTTCAACATACTGAAGAGTTATTATAATGAGGGAGTAAATAGCTGACACATAGAAGAAGGTGGTGAAGGTGCCGTTCTCTGCTTCCTTAACTGAAAAACTCTTGGAGTAGGAACAGGAAAAAGTGTAATTGTTAATTGTCACCATGCGATGATTCACAGAGTAATGGCATCAGTGCAGAGGTCCAATCCCAGATTAAGCTCAAGGCCTGTGCTTTTACAGTACACTCCCAGGCAAAACACCACCAAGCACTACAGAGCACAGCAAAATGCAAAAGCCAAACCCAGCCTTTAACATGTACAAAAGAAAGGGAGCATTGCACCGATCAGATAAACTAATGTTGAGCCAGATAATTCAATATCATGAGCAGCAACTGTTAAACAGCTATCACAGAATTCTTAGTTCCCTCTAACACGCTCTGGTCAACTCTGCCGTTAACTCTGTCCCAGCCAAAGGTAGTAGAGAAGGACAGAGACTCCCCCAAATCCTGTCCTTCCCCTCACACTCTGCGGTACTATGGGACACTTGGAACTGGGGGCTCTCAGAGATGGGAAGCAAGACATAAATGTGTAGCAAAAAGGGCCCGCACTGTCTGTCTGTCCCCACTGACGCCGCCCAGTGCTGCAGAGCTGCCTCTCCCCCTCCCTCTCTGCCCCCATCCCTTCTCCTCCCCTTTCCTGGCTGCCTTCATTGGTCTCCCTCCCTGTCTCCATCCCTGGGTTTCCTACAACGCAGCAGGGGAGATGCATCTCATTGTCAAAAACAAAGATGCCTCATTCTCAAACCAGCAAACTCATGACATTTTATTTTTGAATATGCTACTGTCACAAAAAAAGGAGCGTGTCCATATAGATGTGATACAACCAGTAGGTGGGATTGTCCTGAATAGCACCTTTAATGTTAAGTGGCTATCAAATGCCATTCACCTGATTTGCACTTATCTCAAAGGCGGCCTTGACCTCTCCCAAGTCAATAAACCCTCAGTAATGACAGTGCATACAATTCATCAATTCTTTTCAAAATAAGTTCAGAAAACAAATAACATCACAGTTTATTTAAATATGATAAATAATTCAGCACCGTTACTTAACTCTCTAATATATGGCACACAAAGCAGAAGCAGTCAAGAAGAAAATCTTCCCGTGGATTTTGCTCTTTGGGCAATTTCCAAAGCAAATATTCAAGTCAGTTGCCTAAATTATTTTCACAGCTGATCCACAACAGATCTCTTCTTTATAGCTAGTGTCCCGTAAAGATATATCGTTTATATCCTGTAAAGATATAACCAGAGGAATTTAAAATGACATATAATGTCAGAGAAGAATCTGAGCCATTTACGTATCTTGAGAAAGACTTATCAGTGTACTTTTATTTCGTTGAAGCCGTGACAGGAGTCTGACTCACCACGGGAACAAACCCAGTGACACCTTGGATTCACCGAAACTCAGGCAAACCTCCCACTGACTTCAAAACCTGAACCAGATTGTTGCCACCAGCCTTTGATTCCCAGCTTGTGCCTCACAAAAATAAATGACCCTCACACCCTCCTAGGCAGAGGACTAGACCAGAGAACTATTTTACTTTCAGACGTGTGAAACGGACTGCTGGAAGGTTGTGAAAGTGAATGGTGATTGGGAAGCACAGCGTGGCAGCTTGAATTACTGTGGCACATAGCAAACAGAGGATGAGCTTACGGAGGAACACGCCAGCCTTAGAAAGTGTTCGTGGCTCTGCTGTCATAAAGTGGATGTCCCAGGCACTCAGCAGAGGCAACGAGCCCAATGCCTTCAGTGCTGCTGTCGCTCAGTGCGGCCGCTGCATTTGCTGGTCATTACCTGCGGTTACTTCTGACCGTCAGCAATTGAAAGACACAAATAATTACATGCTGCACCTCCCGACACTGACCTTACTGGCCCGATCTCCTTCCAGTTCTAGCTCACACCACCAGGAAAAATGCCCTCTTCTTGGTATGCAGAAATAAATAAATATCTGCCCTGCAATCTGTCTCTTGTGATAGCTGTGTGCATCTACAGGGAGGTAAAACAGGGCTGCCTGAGCTTGTTGATCCAACTCTGCCTGTCTCCATCATGGGTATGTCCCTGCTAACAGGGACCCCGCTCTTCCTTTGCTTCCTGAGGCACCTGCATCCTCGAAGAGAGCGGTGGTGGCAGGTCGGGTGAGTGTCATCACCAGACAGAACCAGCGCACCGGTGCCGGGTGGATGGGAAAGGTCGTGCCGGGCTGGTGCAAGCCAGGACAGCAGCTTCACCCAGCGGCTCTCCCCACTCAGCGTGGAGTAATGAACCCCTCGTGTACAAGCCCCCCCTGCCCCTGCCCGAGCCTGGCCAGAGGACACTGCCCAGCGCCACCAGGACGGTGATGCTTGGGCCGGGGGTGCTGCAAAGGAAACCACCCTGGAAAGGCCGGGATAGCTGCAGGGCAGGCGAGGTGGGGAGAGGGAAAGGGACGCGGTGGCCCTGGGGAGGCAGCCCCATCACCCGGGCAGCTCTAAGTTCTGTTCTGTCAGCAAGCCCCAAGCTGTCTGAACGGGCTCCTTGTGCCACAGGCTCGGGGCAAACACGGCTTATCAGAGATGCTGCGGGGACAAACCTCCCTCCTCTCGCCAGGGCGGCTCTGTCCCATCAATTAGCTGTGAGTGGCTGCCCGGGGACAAGCACCCACTTCATCGCGTCCCTCTGGACGGCCACATCCTGCTCGGGGACAGAGCTGGCTGGGCCAAGGACGAGAGCATTGAAGGGACACTCGGTGGGGTCAAGGCCCTCGGGTGAGCTGTGTCCGAGTCCCAGCCAGGATGGGGCTGGAGCCAGAGGCACAGAGTCACCGGCACCCACCGTCCGGGGACAGCTCTGCAGAGTGGGACCCAGGCTGTCTGGGAGGGCACGGTGGCCGCGGGCAGGGGCAGGGGCAGGGGCAGGGGATATTCCCCTCTGCTCTCCGCCCTGGGGAGGCCGTGGCTGCAGGCTGGATCCGTTTGAAGCCCGCAGTGCAAAGGGGATGGGGTGGGCTGGAGCTGGGCACCGTGACCACCCCAGCACTGCCCCCAAGCCAAAGCCTTGTCTCCCAGTGCCCAGTACTCACAAGTGCTCCCCAGTGCCTCCAGTGACTGAAGATCCCAGTCACCTTGCTGTTCCCATGTGCCCAGCTGTCCTCCCACTTTCCAGAGTTCCCTAATCCTTGGTCCCTGGTGCTCTGAGAATAGGGGTCAGTCCCAGCCCCAGCTTTACCCAAGGGGATGGAAAACAGTTCAAGATCACTCTGCGAGTCTCCTAATTTGAGGCTGGCATCACCTCTGGTGGAGTCCTGGAGAGAAAGATTGCCCTGGGAGGTGGGCAGCACTGGCAGATGGCAGTGATGAGAGGTGAGGGGCACTGGAAGATGCAGAGATCTGGCTGTGGGAGGAAGCTGGATGATGGTTTAATGTTGGAAGAGTGGGGCATCACCGTAGGGTGTTCGGCTGTTAGGGGTGCTCTGTGGCTCTCCCTAACAACCCCCAGATGCCAGGGCCCATCCATGAGCAGCTGCCCCGTGCAGGAAGCTGGACTGATGCTGAGGAAGGTGTCCGGATCCGTGCCGGAGGCGGGGGTGACTCTGTGCCTGGGCTGGGCTTGTTGCCAGGGCTGGTGTCTCTGCCAAGCCTGGCTTTGCCCTGGGGGCTCTCGGGAGGAAAAAGGAGGAGTCATGGATGGAATAAATCTGCCCCTCACCTTCTCCATCTTCACCCAACACTCACCGCACCACAGAGGAAGATGAAGGTCGCAATGCTCAGCGTGGCCCTGCTCTTCACCATCCTGCTGTGCACTCCGGAAGATGCTCAGGTGAGTCCCCAATACCACGAGGAGGGGCTCGTGGGTGGGAATGGGTCTGGGCTGCAGGAACAGAATTGTAGTGGTGAGCACGAAACCCCTGGCTTTGGCTTTTCCCTTTCCCCCCAGGGGCTCCTCCATGCTCTTTTGCACCTCCAGCCCTGGGCATTCAGCTTTGTCCCTCCCACAATTACATCTGTTCCCCTACTTCCCCGCAGTTAATCTTTTTGTGTCGAACCCGTGTTCTTCACTGAATGACCAGTCCTCTCCATTCCCTGAGAGGGTCCACTACAAAATCCTCTGAGGGCCCAGACCATTTTCTTGTCTTGGTGCCCCCATCTCTCTCTCTTTTGCACATCCCCATCCCATCCTTTCTTTCCCCTCAGACATCTCTCCAAAGGATATCCTCCTCGTCCAACCAAGGGTCAACAAATCCCTCCCTTTTGCTGCTCCCACTACCTTTCTTTCCATCTCTCCCCTCAGTCCTTTGCCTTACATCCTTTCCACTGTGGTAGTGTCCCCATATCCTCTTCCTTGAACCCCCCACTCCCAGACACTCTCCTAATCACATCAGTTTGGTCCTCTGTAATCCTCTTCCTTCTGTCCCCACCAACTACCACGCTTGAAGACCCTATGTCCCTTCCATTTGTAATCATTTCCCCACATTTGCATCCCATGCAGTCCTGTCACATCAACAACCCCCAGCCCAGTCTCTTGAAATCTGATAATTCTGCCCAGTGCCCTACCTTTGGTTCGCCTCCATCCCCACCCTCTTTAGAGGCCCGGTATTCCCCTTGCTATCCTTGTCTCTCTCCCCAGCCTGGGTGGATGGGGGTACACCTGTGACCCACCCACCGCCCCTCCAAGGTCCAATCTAGATAACATCTTTCCTCTTCTTCCCTAGGCATTCGTGAAAGAAGGTGAAAATTATGAGAGAGAGGTAAGTAGTGTGGTGGACTTAGAGGGCGCACGGTCTGGACAACAGGAGGACAATTTTGTTCTCCCATCCCTTGCTGGGACTGGGGACATCCCAGTGACCAGTGAGGTCTCATGGTCTCTCTACAGGTGCAGTTTCTCAAATTCGGGAAAGTGAAGAGAGCTGAGGTGGGCACCATGAGTTCTGTTGGACCCAGACCCTCCCCTCCATGGACATGACACTCCAGGACATCCCAGTGCACCCCAGTGTAGCCCAGTACAACCCCAGAAAACACCCTTGCACCCCAGTGTTTTCCCAGGGAAGCCCCTGCTCCC